>NC_092132.1:60548465-60856051 GCF_043159975.1 Macaca nemestrina | reverse complement strand
GTTTCTTCCAAATTCTCTAGTCATTGTATATAATTATATGTTAGAGGGATGATTATACACCAATGAATTACAATCAAACTTGGCTTGTTAGTATATAAAGCTTTGGTTGTTAATCACAATCATTTAAATAGGAGCTCACCCTCCCTAAAACACAGATGCCATGTTACTATGGGTTGGCATTCCCCAAATTGGAACCTGTTATATATTAGAAAGAACACTTTTAGTCATATGTTCATCATTGCCTCTTTTCTGTAACATTGAGCACTGCCTCTTGGCTCTGAGTTATTTTGTGAAACTGGGATCAATATAAGAGTTTATCAAAAGAATGATTTCTCCTACAAAGTAAGTGTTGATTTTCTAATTTCTTACACATAGAAAGTCAAATCACACCATGTCTGGTAGAAAATGTATTGAACAAATATATTGCAAAGTTATTGCTATTAAGAAAAATGCAGATTTTTAAAATTAGCTATTTGTTTAGGCTTTTTCAAGAAAGATAGAAAACAACAGCAACAACCCACCAGGGACAATGGCTCACACCCCTAATCCCAGTGCTTTGAGAGGCCGAAGTGGAAGGATTGCTTGAGGCCAGGAGTTCTAGACCATGCTGGACAACATAGCGAAACCACATCTGTACACAAATTTTAAAAAAAGAAAAAAAAAACTTAGCTGAGTGTGGTGGTGTGCACATGTAGTCCTAGCTACCCTGGAGGCTAAGGTGAGAAGATGGCTGGAGCCCAGGAGTTTGAGACTACGGTAAGCTCTGACCGTGCCACTGCACTCCAGCCTGGGTAACAGAGAAAGACCCTGTCTCCAAAATAACAACAATAACAAGAAGAAGAAGACTGGTGTCTCAGTCTCACACAGGACACACAGGATTGTATAAAAGTCAGCATTGTATGAAAATAAATAAGCATCATCTAATGCAAACTTCATTAGATAGATGCAGCATAGGCCTCGTTTATCCTAACACTGTGACCTTGACAAATTTCTTAAACATTAGGTACCTCATGTTCTGCATCTGTAAAATGGGAGTACTAATAAGGCATTTCCCAGTGAATGTTGTGAGCAGGAAATATAGTTAAGGTTCTTAGGACACTTACTTGGTACATAAAAAATACCGTGGAGTGTTTGTTATATAAATAAACTTGGTAATCCTATTATATTGAATTATAATACTTTGGACAATACTTACACATAGAAATTAGAGGCTCAGTGTTTGTTTAGTAAACGGAACTGCAAAATTCTCAGTAGGAACACTTTTATTACTTTATTCACAAAATAGTATGAATAGTACTTTTTATCATTTAATCCAAACACTGTAATTGTTTGTCCAGGATTGGCTAATTTCTCATCTGCTGCTTATCTACTAACCAAACATTCAATTACGACTTGTAAAATAATGCCTTTCATTCCTTTATTTGACCATTCATTCATTTATTCATTATTCAGAACTTCCTGTATCCTTGGCTATGCAACTTTGTGTGTATAAGGTATGCTTCCTCTTATTTCCTCTTTTAAGGGAGATAAGTATATGAATTTTGTATTATACAGGACAAAAAGAGGGTGCTGGAAAACAGATGGAGAACAAAATCCCTAGTGAGTTCAAAAGGGTGGCACTGTTAATTCTCTCTGAGAGATGGAGGAAGACTCTAAATAGACCCTGAAGAAATGATAGGATTTGGACACACAAAGAGAACATGCTAAACAAAGAGAACTGTGAAATCTCAGAGGTCAAGAAATGTACCTTAATATCTTTGTGTTTAGAGAACCTAGTCCATTTCACTGGGATACATAAAATACAGCTGGGGGATATGAGATTGGGAATAAAATTTAGACCAGATCATAGAGAACTTTGAATGCAAGTGAAGATTTTTACTTTATTCATTAAACAGAAAGGGACTTTCCTTGAATGTACACTCAAACCTGAAAAAAAAAAAAAAAAAAAAAAAAAAAAAAAAAAAAAAAAAAAGGAGGCAAGTTCGGATCATTGAGTGAAATAAATCTGGATCTGGCCACTAGTTAGAGTTTGAATGATGAACAAAAATGTTTTTGATTTAACAGTTTTTACTTTTTCAAAATCTTCCCTTCATTCTAACAGCTCTGAAAGTATTATTTTCTTCAGGAAATGGCTGTATGCGGATTGCCTGCTAGCTTACTCCCTTACAGGGATTTATTTTCATGGAATAATCTTTGAGACTGGATTGCAAAACTCTTCTTTTAGAAGTCATCAGACCAAAATTCTTAACCTTGCTGAGCCTCAGCTTTAGTACTCTGTCACTCAAAAGTGATGAAAAAATTAGGAAGCTTTAAATAAATTCCTTGTAGTCCTTTACATTTTTGTGCATCTCTGTTAGGTGAAATGGGCAGGGCTACCCAGGTTTACTTAGAATAATCCAAATAGTAACAGTGTGGTTTATTTTTGAAGCTGACTAAAATATTTTTAATAATTAAACTCTTAATATATATGTGCTAAACATTCTTAAAAACTCTAAATTACATACTTAAAAGTGGAAGAATATTAGAGAAAAACTTTTACATTCATCAGATAATTTAGTTAGGCAATAATATTAGAGCCCATTTGAATCTGCCAGAAGAGATATGTTAGATTTAAAAACATCATCATGATCTTTAAAGTGCTTTTACCAAGAGCTAAACAAAAAAATTGAAAGTGAATTCATGTAATTAGCAATATTTGATATAGAATAATCAAATGCCAGTTAAATTTATTACTTTTAATACATTATATCATTTAAATGGTTTTTTGAATGTGAATGTTATAAAGAATGACATCTTTCACTTTATTTAAGCTTTTTCTTTAAAAAATAGTCCTTATGTGGCAAATTATTTTTAGAACAACATACAGCATTGTATTTATTGAACATTTTTGGATATGTTCATTTTGTGTACATTTTTTCTTTTATCAGTGTCCTTTGGGTTTTCATTAGGTAATTAGTAGAAATATTTTAAGTTGAGAAAATGTGATCACTATGTCACTTAATAGACAGTGTTATTTTTAAGAAATAAGTTATTAATATGTTCTATACTATATTTATCTGATCTATCATGTGAAACGAGCATATTAGGCCAATAAACTCCTCATATATTTTGGTTATTAGTATTAATATTATTATAAATACAATTATCACTTTTCATTAGAATAAAATTTGTAAATTCTTTATCTGAAAATTAAAATGGAATTTGGTTCATTGTATGAAATTCTTGTTCACATTACTTAAAGTAACTTGTAATTCAGGGAGTTATTGATTCTGAAGCATTAAGTAGCAAACCCATGACATTCTCTTTATTATGAGCTCTGATATCAAAAGATGGGTTTACTTACTGTTTCAAAAATTGATTTATTGCCAGTTTCATCACTGTAGACACTGTCTTTAAAACAAAATTTTAAATGGGAAAGAAATGGAGGTTTAGTAATGAAATGAACTGTTGACTAATGATGACTTCAAAGCAGAAAGGTTAAATACAGTAGGAGTGAAATTTTCACAGCACATGCTTTCCACTTGAGTAGTTTCATGCCTGTTCATGTAAAAGGTCATATTGTAATTTGCCAAAAATATGGAAATCTCTGGAGTTGTTTGAGGAAGAAAGGTTTAAAAGAGATATTTTAAATAAAAAACAGTAAGAATACTTCAGGGAAAAGTAAATTTCTAATTGTTTTTCCTACTACAATTTTATGTTAATTGGTTATAAACTATTTTTATAACAAGGAAATGGGGCAAGTGCAAGTTTCTGAAAAAATTTCATAGTGCTAGAGTCTATGTTCTAGCTCTTTAGAGCATTGTGTATGTGGAATAAATTCCTCAATGGAACTTCAAGCTCTGATTTCTTTGCAATTGTAATGTGTAATAATCTCTCAAGTTTTGTCTTGGTGGGATTCTGATGGTGAAAGTTCAGTCTCATGACATTGTAAAGAGACGTCCCTGTAAATGTACCTGTATCAAGACTTTCGCTAAGAAACTTGGATGGCATTTATTTAGACTAAATTTTGTGTGGTGAATGTGAAACACTGTACTCTGATGTCTGTTTCTTTGAAAAAAGGAAATAGAAAAATCAGAGGTGTAACTGCAATTCCCCCCCACCTTTGTTTGTTTGTTTGTTTGTTTGTTTGTTTTATTATACTTTAAGTTCTAGGGTACACGTGCACAACGTGCAGGTTTGTTACATAGGTGTACATGTGCCATGTTGGTTTACTGCACCCATTAACTCGTCATTTACATTAGGTATTTCTCCTAATGCTATCCCTCCCCAGGTGCCCACCCAATTACAGGCCTTCTTGTGTGATGTTCCCTGCCCTGCGTCCACGTGTTCTCATTGTTCAGTTCCCACCTATGGGTGAGAACATTGAGTGTTTGGTTTTCTGTCCTTGTGATAGTTTGCTCAGAATGATGGTTTCCAGCTTCATCCATGCCCCTGCAAAGGGACAGGGTCTCACTTTCATTACCCCGTCTGAAATGCAGTGGCACCATCTTGATTCACTGCACCTTTGACTTTCAGAGCTCAAATAATCCTTCCACCTCCCACCTCAGCCTCCTGAGTAGCTGGGACTATAGGTGCACACCACCATGCCCAGCTAACTTTTTGTAATTTAGTGGAGACAGGTTTTCACCACGTTGCCCAGGCCGTTTAAAGAATTTATATTTAGAGACATCTAAAATATATATAAAACAAGTGTTTTAGGCAGATTAGAAAACTCTAACATAAAATTTTTGAGGGCAAATACCTTTAGCTTAGTCAAGGGCTAGAAAGATAGAAATATGGGTTTAGACATACACCAAAGAAAAGGGATGATAATTTATTTTCTTTCGTGAGAATTGTGAATTATGAGAAATTGTTAGTTGATAGATTAGACAATTTGTGTTCACAAAAAAAGTGATTAAAAAAAAAAAGCTTTTGAATCTTGTGGCTAAGAAGTTATTGAAGGTATGGTCTCCAGAATTTGTTTAAACCTACTATAGTTGCTATTGTCCCTTACTTTGGAGTGGATCAAATCTGTTCCATTAAGATTGGCGTAGTCTAGGCTGGCATAGTCTAGGTCGAATATATGATATATAAAAATACTATTTAGTCAAAGGAATTACAATCCAGAAGTTTTTTAATTTTGCATTAATGTTGCTAAATGATATGTGGATAAATACAAACCAGCTTAGGAAGTCAGAAGGATTATAGTAATAACAGGCATTCATTAAATAAATATTTGTTATAACTGCATTTCAGGGATAAAATGGTGAATGAAATGGATACAGTCCTTGAAGTCCTGCATCTTACAGTCTGAGATAGACATGGTACAGAGGGGAACATTTCATAAAGAAAATTGCCAGTAAAGAAACATGGTAGTAAAGAAGCCTTCTAGTGGAAGTCTTTAACCTTAAACAGGGAAGCCAGATACTATGCTAATTTCAATGTGAGATTAATCTATTTCATATATCCATATATATATATATATATATATCTCAAGGGAAAGCTAGCCTTGAATGATTTCTTGCCAGTACTTTTACATTCCACAGACAGTGTATCTAGTCGAAACTCTTTTCAAGCTTCCACCCCCATACACAATGCTTTGACTCTTATGGAAAACCTCTTTCACTTTCTATAAAAAGCAAAGCCATGCAAGGTAAAGTATTTTATTCTTAATCTTCTTTTTATCTTATCAAATTGCTGCTACTTCAGCTCTTACTGTTCTTGCCTTGAGGTTAGCAGAAAAGTTTACTTTTTAATAATCTCTTAAGATTTTAAGCCAATATCTTATTCCTCCTGATACCTGAAGGTTCTTGTCTCATATTTACTATCTCTTCTAACCATACATATCAATATTAGTATCTTCATTCCCTCATTGCCAAATTTCTCAAATACTCTGTTTATACAGACATCCATGGAATCAGGGCAAACATTTTTTATTATGCCCTCCCAGGCTTCTGATGTGTTAATGATTTAGGGGAAATGTTGGTCCTATGCAGTGATGCAGCAGATGCAGAAAGGAGCACAACATTAGGAAGAAGTTGTAATTCAATTGTGAACATTCTCAGTTTGAAGAAGTCCAGGAGCTGACTGCAATAACTACACTTGGGGATCATCTGAATATACATTCATAGCAAAACAGATTCTGTCACATCAGATTTTTATGTGGTAATGAAGACATGGTTTTGGAAGATGTGGCAGAGAAATAATATGGAATAAAAGGAACACAAAGTAGAGTTCCTTGATCCTGACACACGGCAATAAACATTGTGATAAATTTGAAATCATACTATTCAGCTTTCTTTTCTTCAGTGTCTTTTCTTTACTGCTATGTAAAGAACCAATCTGACTCATACTTTATTTTCTAGATAAAATTTCAACTCTTTGTTCTTATTGCCACTTGTTAGCTATATTCATCATTTTGACTTAACTAGCAGAGAGCCCTAATTCTTTACAACTTCATGCATCCATGTCTTATTTTTGTTAACCAAATTGGGTTGGGAGTTAGGATATCTCCTTTAGCATCTAACCCTGTTGCTTTTTCATCATAAACACTGTGTGTGTGTATCCATCTATCTATCTATTGATTTATATCTATTTTTTATATAATGCATATATATAAATACATATTTATAAATTGATCGTTTATGTAATGTTCATTATTTCTGCCATTGCAGTAAGTGAATATGATAGGGAACTGGAGGTTATCATTATTGAATTTATATATACGTTAAATATATATATATAGTATATATAGCAAATAAAAATGATACATGTATATTAAATAAAAATATGATATATGTTTATAAACTTATAAATATATACATAAATTCAATAATGATGACCTCCAGTTCCCTATCATATTCACTTTCTACAATGGCAGAAATAACGAGTATTATTTGAAAGTTGAATTTTAATGAAAAGAATTGAATTAAAGCTTCACAGAAAGTAATTTTTACCATTTTATCCTGATCCTCAGAGCAAAGACAATAATATTTCTAGCTTTATTTCTCATAAAATGAGTGGAAATGATATCCTTAACACCTTTATGGAGTCAGAGGAAGATGTGACACCGGTCAAATAGGCTGACATGAAAATGGTATCGAACCATGCAAGTATAAGAATATCAGGAAAAGAAACTTCTTTTTTAATAGATAAGAAATAGTTTTCATTAATTTTTAATGTCCCTAACCAAAATATTTGTTGAATAAATGAACAGTTTTTAAAATTTCAGAAATAAAACAGTATTTTATGTATTTTTTTAATATTTTAAAACTCCTTTATCATTTCAAGTGTGAAGTCTCAGTAAAAGATTGTCAATAAAAGCCTTTGTGATACAGAATTTGTATTAATATTGTAGATTTTTAAAATGAGTCAAAAACCCAACAATTTACTTTATGTTGATACATGCTTATTTGTAATGTTTATGTCTTAATGAAATCCACTTATATATCTATTCAAAATATACTGATTGAACACCACTAAGACCACAAATACAACCTGATAAAAAGATTGTCCCAGAGAGTGATAATTTGTTGCGAAATGGAGGAAAGATTGAAGATGAAATGAGTATAACATGTGCTCTGACAGAAGGCAGCAATTGAGTTGAATAAAAGAATAGAAAAGTAAATGTAATCAAATGTCTAAATGAAAACACTGTAACATCCAGTTTTCTATACTAATCACTTTTCTGCACAAGCAAAAATCTAAGCAGTCCGTGGATATTCTCTACATATCAGATCATATATTTTAGCTTTTAAAAGTTACGTCTGGCCTTACCCTAAATAAAATTAAACAGAATTCCTGGGTATCGATACTGTTCCTCTAATCTTAATAGAGGCCTAGCTATTTTAGTGAGTATTCCACATAGGGTAACCACACATCTCGTCATTTTGTTTGCCTCAGATGGTCTCGAAGCTCGTGTTCTCTCTCCTTTGCATAGCTTTTGCACAGAGCTTCTCTTCAGATACTCTCTTCAGGTTGTTTTGCCTTAAGAATCTATACACAGGCCGGGAGCGGTGGCTCACGCTTGTAATCCCAGTGCTTTGGGAGGCCGAGGCGGGCGGATCACGAGGTTCGATCGAGACCATCCTGGCTAACACGGTGAAACCCAGTCTCTACTAAAAATACGAAAAACATTAGCCAGGCGTGGTGGCGGGTGCCTGCAGTCCCAGCTACTCAGGAGGCTGAGGCAGGAGAATGGCGTGAACCCGGGAGGCGGAGCTTGTATTGAGCCAAGATCGCGCCACTGCACTCCAGCCTGGGCGACAGAGAAAGACTCCGTTTCAAACAAACAAACAAACAAAAAAACTCTATACACAGGGTTCTGCATATCCTTTATGGATTCCCCTTTAATCTCATATACTTCTGTAGATAATCCTTTTATTATACTTTCCTAAATTACCTTAAGTTTCGTGTGCCTTTCTTTCCCTGAAGATTCTATTCATCATCATTATACACAAATGTTACATGAGAATTTTATGCTTAAAATAAGTTTTTTATTTTGAATGCAAAAATGAATATATTTCTCTTCCTTTCATAGACATTGTAATCAAAGATAGGCAGCATATTAAACATTTGCATATTAAAGTGAAAGTTTGGGCGAACCATTTTATTAACCATGAACATGGCCCAAATTTGTTTTCCTAAAATGACCAAAGCCTGTGTTTTAGGATTAAAATAGTGCCTGGAATTCCCAAAGGACTAATTTGACCTTGAGAAACAAGTTCAGTTATTTTCAAATCATTTTATTTCCTGACTTTAAAATGATCAGTTGGTTGATTGTTTCGGTGTCTTTGTTCTGGAAACTATTATATGGTTGGTATATCTAATAATTATGCTTACAAAAGAGGAAAAAGGTACTGCAGTGAGAACACATACTCTTTTTGAGATTACTGGGCTACTATTTATACTCTTGCCTCCTCCCCTTGAATCTAGTTTTTAGACATTAGAAAAGTATATCCAAATATTCCTTAAGTATTCTCTTAATAAAAATCCTGCTGTTTTCCATGTGAGCTACTTTTCCCATGGTAGATTACAGGATCTTCGGAGAATTTAGAAACATTAATGACTTCTGATTACCAGGGTATCATTTAATGTCCAGCAGTAAGTTGTTAGAGACTGAAATGTGAATGAAATTAAAAATTGCATCTGAGATTTGGAAGTTAAAGCTGATTTGAGCAAATGGATTTGATCCATAGTAGCATCATAGGCTAATTTAATCTTGCTGGAAAAAACTGTAATATGTGGTATGTGTCAAATACATATGGACCAGTAGACCAGTGGGATCCAACCTGACTCATTGTTCTTATTGTGTCAAATAAATAGTATTTGATTATTAATTAATATATTTTAAGCTGAGTATAAATAATGTTATTCTGAACTGATCAAGAAATATCTATGTAATGTATCTGTTAAATTTAGAATATCATTAATATCCGGGAAAGATGAAATACAAAGAGTGCACTTTGTTTTGTGTAACTCATTACTGATTCATTATCATCAAAAAGAAACTAAAGTGGGTTAATGAATAATCTTGCCTTTGACTGTACTTTGTGCTTCTAATGATCTTACCTCAATGAGAAAATGAAAATGCTTACTTTAAGATCTGTTTGTAGGATTCCCTTAGGAAGACAACCTTCTTTGTTTAGGAATACACCTTAATGAGTGTTTTTGGTTTTGTAATTAAGGACTTCTGTGCATATTCTAAATTGGATAGAGCAAGAAAAACAGCTGAAATGCTTCTTGGGAGAAAATACAGGAAAGTAAACAGGAATGAAAGTAAAGAGGATGTAAGCAAATTAGTCAAGAGGAGATGAGAAAAAGAAAGCCAAGAAATGTGGTGGTAAGACAGAGTTCAAGATAGGGGACTTTTGTAGTTCCTATTGTGCTGAAAAAAGAAGCCATTTTCTGGAGTTCCTAGTAGAAAGTAGAAGGACTGGTGATAGCAGAGATGACTTTTATATCTGTACAGCTTTCTCATTCTGAGTAATAAAGCACAGCTATGAAAATATGCCCAAGGTAGACTTAATAATCTTTGTTGTAATTAATTTTATCTGCAACTGATGGATGACCTTATAAAGTAAAGAGCTCATAAAATAGAGATAGAGGAAAAAAAGTCTAAAATAAAGAGAAAATTTCCATATTCCTGCATTGTTTTCATACTATTATGTTTAGTATTATCCAGGCTTACAGATCTCTGAACATATTTGCTACAAAATACATACTTTGTTATCATAGCCAAGTATTATAAATAGCAGAAACAAAGTTCGGTGTGCTAGCAGGAGATGTAGAAGCCTTGAGCAAAGCAAGATAAAAAGAAGAATTAGGATTTGAGAACAGGTCAATTTTTAAGAGATTATTAGTGACTTTTATAAATTATGTTGTTCTAAATTTCATTGTTCCATTTTCACTAGATTATATAGAAATACAATTTATTTTGGTATATTGACTTTGCATCCTGTAAAATTCCAAAATTGAAGCATGAGGTTTTTAGATTTGTTGTAGAATTCATGAGTATTTTGTTGTTGTTGTTGTTTGTTTTTGAGACAGGATCTTGATCTGTTACCCAGGCTGGAGTGCAATGGCACCATCATAGCTCACTGCAGCCCCAAATTCTTGGGCTCAGGTGATCCTAATAATTCAGCTTCCCAAATAACTAGGACTCCTTCTATTCCTATTTTGAAATTTATCAAAAAGACTTTATTATGGATGTTCATAGAAATTCTATTTACAATACAATTTAAATATAATTTCAACTTAGAGTCTGACTATCTATGAGACAATGGATAAAAAATGATTGGATAGTAATGATATATTCATACAACAGAATACTCAGCAACAAAAAAGAAAAAATACATGTACAAACATTGATACAAACAATGATTACAGACATTATGCAAATCATTCGAAAGTAGGCACAAAAGAGTTCACGTTACATTTCATTTGTATGATTATCTAAAACAGTAAAACTAATCTGTAAGTTAAAAAGATGATTGTCCTATGGCCGAGGATGAGATTTGACTGGGAATTGACAAGAAAATATTCTCAGTGGTAGAAATGTTCTATATTGTGCTTGGATGCTCTGGTAGAGATATATACAATTATCAACTCTAATAAAATTGAATATTTGAGTGTTACATAATTTAATGTATGTAAATGATACCTAATTTTTTTTTTTTTTTTTTTTTGAGACAGAGTCTTGCTCTGTCGCCCAAGCTGGAGTGCAGTGGCCGGATCTCAGCTCACTGCAAGCTCCGCCGCAGGAGTTTACGCCATTCTCCAGCCTCAGCCTCCCGAGTAGCTGGGACTACAGGCGCCTGCCACCTCGCCCGGCTAGTTTTTTGTGTTTTTTAGTAGAGACGGGGTTTCACCGTGTTAGCCAGGATGGTCTTGATCTCCTGACCTCGTGATCCGCCCGTCTTGGCCTCCCAAAGTGCTGGGATTACAGGCTTGAGCCACCGCGCCCGGCCAATACCTAATTTTTAAAAGAGAAAAAGCAAACTAAAAATTAAGAAAGGAACTTTGCAAGAACATGTTGTTCTAATATTGTTCTCATACTTATATCCAAAGCTGTGTAAGGAAAATTGGTAAGTTTATTCAGTAGTGAATTTTCTTTAAATAATAGGCTTACACTTTTAGTCCTTAACAAAACTAGAAATTTTAAAAAAATAATAAATTGATTAGTAGAACCACATTGTTGAGAATAGAGGAATACAGCTCTCCTTGTTCAATTTTTTTCAAATGAGGATAAAGACAATATCCCATTATAGAGGGCATTAGTAAAAAAGTATTCTGTGTAACCAAGTTATTTCTGTGTTTAATTCTGATCTTTAGTAAAAATGCTTTACTGATCTGGTTATAATGAATATTTAGCACAATCAATTTTATTTTGTTTGTGATATTTTTGTGTGTTCATTTATGCTTAAATAATAGCTTTCTGGTTTCCTCTTTAAACCATTAAATAATTGTCCTATTTATCTGTCCTCGTTTGCAAACAAGTAGCCTCTCCAATTTCACTTAACATTGAACAACTTAAAAAAATCTCCATTAGTCTGTAACTGGCCACACTTAAGCCACTCAAAATGGTCATGAAAAGAGACCATAATGGTCATGAAAACAGAACACAGATATCACAACAAAGAGCTGTGTATGCCAAAATATATGTTTTTCAATAGTCTTTATAATACTTGTTTTTACTTTTTAAATTGCTCTAGGGAGCTGTGTGTCTGTTTCACCTCCTGTTCTTGTAGATTAGATGATCTCCACTAATGCACTCATCATTAAAAGAATTGCAAGATAACCAAATTATTTGGTTTGCCATGGCATAAGTTTAATAGCTTGTGCACTATTATCAAAAATAATGACACTCTTGTAGGTCACTGATTCACTGTTGAGACATTAAAGTCTTATATAGCCATGAAGTGAAAATGACACATTTGATTTTGTGCCTAGATTGTTAGATACAGAATATAAAAACTATGCGTAGTACTATTTTTCTGTATTGTGTTCAAATTAATCTCTTTATGTAAAAGTTAATTTTGTGATTTTTTTATTGCACAGTATACTTTGAAAAGATTATGAAGATACATAAACTGGAGAATTAGAATATAATCAACATGAAATTCACTATTCAATGAGAGCTAGCATTTAAAATAAAGATAACATGTTTCAATTTCTAATTGCAAATTGCAGTGCTACCTCTAAATGTGATTTTATTTTTCTCTAACTCGCATGGCTACATAACATGATATGATACTTTTCTAATACTCTAAAAAGGTATAGCTTAATTTTTTTCCTCTGGAGATTAGATATAAACTTTGAAATACTAGACTCGGTGTGTAACTGTTTACTCTTCATCTTCTTCTGGAGGTGTAGAGTATTCATTACCATTGCAATATAGACCTTGTGAAGTTACTGAAGGCCTCTGAGTACTTGTGGTCAATTAGGCCATGTTGCTGTGACTGATTAATGACTTTCATAGGATGGTGATATTCTGGAAATTTCGACTTTGCCTTAATAGTCCTCTGCTCTCTATTTAATAATAGCACAAATAATTGCAAGTCACTTAAATAATGTACCTTTGTCCTTAAGCTTAATTTTGCCTATATATAACCAAGCAAAGACATCATCAACTCAAAGATGGAAAATGTAATAATTGGTGAAAAGATGAGATGATTAATTGAGAGGGCAGGTATTATCAAAACACAACAGAGAGATAGAAGCTATTGTGTTTTTGCAAAGCTGCTAAGAGACAAAGCATGCGGAGTTGCAATTGAAAGTCATCTCTGAACAAAAGTCTGCCATTTTTATATGCAGTGACATTTTCTAAAACAGAATATACAGTTTTACTTTGGAATATTTCACATCTTGTTTTATTCATTTGTTTTTACATTCTCTGTTCTGTTTTAATATGTGTAGCTCTTCTTTTGGGTAGACATTAGTGAATTACATCAATTGAGATATGTAAATAATTTTTTTCTATTTTAATGTTTCTTAAGATATATTTTAAAATTGGCACATGTTTAATGAAGCTTTTCTTTTTTGAAACACTTGCATTGAGTTGACAGGTTTTTTTGCAGTAGATATCCCCTTAGAAATCAAGAAAAAAAGGTTTCAATAAACTTTAACAAATTCAATAACTTTAACATTCAGTAACTGTTATATTCAATGACTTTAACATTGAATAACAAATTCAAAAACTTTAACATTCAATAAACTTTAACAAATATTTATTGAGTGTGTCTGCTCTGCACCCTTGCTAAGGCTAGGTACTAAGAAAACCACAGCAAGAAGGACAAACCAGGTCTTAATCTTCTCAGAGTTCTTGAAAGTAGAGTAAATACGTAAAAAATTAAATAGGCTATAGTCTAGTAAATTACCACTGCAGTATAATAGAGATATATTTCAAATGCTGTAGGATAACCAAAGAGGCAATGAATAATTCTGTTTGTGCTTTTCAGAGGAGAAGGAACTCTCAAGTGGAAGGATATCAAGCAGAAGAAAGAACATAAGCAAAAGCAGGAAGGTGTGAAATGTCAGGGTGTGTACTGGGAATGATGAGTAGTCTAGCAGAACTGTAGTTAGGGCACTTTCTCTCAAACATGAGTAATGAACAGAATACGTTAAAAGAAAAAAAAAGATCTTGCCAATCTATATTCATTCAAATTATTTTTGTTATTTTTACATATGTAATATTTGCTTTTACAACAATGAAACTCCAAAACACATCTATTCATTAAAAATAACCTCAAAAAAAACCAATTAAAATTTAATTGTCAACATTAACTAAAGTCATATGTGAGTTTTTATTTTGGGGCATGGTGAGCTTAAACTAAACAAGAAACTAGTTTTTTAACTAGTTTATTCACTGATCTGTGAATTGAATAGGCCAATCAATTTAAGTACATATCAAAATATCATACCATAATAATGATTAACAACTAGTGTTACTGAGTTCTTATTATATGACAAGCTCTGTAAAAACTGTTTTAGTCCAACATCTTATTATTCTTCTAAAGACTTTTTCAAGTGGCTTCCCATATTGTACTTATAGTTTAATGGATGTCTGCTTACCTCTCTGCTGCCCCCTTCTTGGGCATCATTGTAGCTTTATCCTCTTCTAACTTTCTAATATTGGAATATTTAAGGGTTCTATTCTTAGTTCTATACACTCTGTCTTTTGGTGATGTCATTTAGTTTCATGAGTTTTATTTTTCTGTATATCCTAACAGCCAAACTCATATATTAAGCCAGCTCCTTGATGTCAGCACCCGGGGGCCTAGCAGACATCCTATACTTATGCCCAATTTTAAACTACTGATATGACTGGGCACGGTGGCTCACACCTTTAATCCCAGCACTTTGGGAAGCGGAGACAGGTGGATCACTTGAGGTCAGGAGTTTGAGACCAGCATGGCAAAACCCCATTTCTACTAAAAATGTGAAAATTAACCAGGCATGGTAGTGCATGCCTGTAATCCCAAATACTCGAGAGGCTGAGACAGGAGCATCTCTTGAACCTAGGGAGGCGGAGGTTGCAGTGAACCGAGATCATTCCACTATACTATAGTCTAGATGTTAAAACGAGACTGTCTCAAAACAAACAAAACAAAACAAAAACTACTGATATATCCAGACCTATTTCTGTTTCAGTCTTCACCATCTCTTACTTGATGGCAATTCTATTTCAGTTATTCAGGACAATACCTTGAAATTTTTCTTGACTTATTTTTTCTCTCATCCAAGATCCAAAATCTTTGGAAATTAATGAGTTTATATTCAAAATATATCCAGAATATGAAGCCTGTTCTCACAACACCCTCTGTTGCCACTGATATCCAAGTATTATGTCTTGTCTATATTTTTAAGATGGCATCTTCCTAATCAGTGTCCACGTTCTACTGATCCTCTCACAATTCATTGCAATGGATTCTCAAGAAAGTTGCCAGTGTCTTCATTCTATTATGTAAGTTATATCAGGATGTGACTCCTGTAATTTGAAAATCAAAAACTTTTTTTTTTTAAGGAAGAATTAGAATTCTGACAGTAGGCTACAAGGCTCCACATGATATGATTCCCCAACTTTCTTTTTATATAATACAGCAACAGTGTACCTAGTGTGCATTTGACACATACATTGGATTATTGTTTAAAACTTCTCTTACCGATACAGCAAGAATATAATTTATAATGATAATGAAATAAAATAAGTAATAATAGCCAGCAAATAAGCCAAAAAAATTCAACTTTGTATATATAATCATGACAATATATATAAGTAATTTAAAAAATAAACTATTTGGCAGGAAAGCAAATACTTAAAAATACTTAAAAGCTTAATATTTTAAAATTATATTTACACTTTTTTGAAAAAAGAAAGCTTGTATCTGCATTTGTCTGGTTACAATCATAAATAGTAACATTAACATTCTGTTTTCCAGCTTTAACTTCTGCATACTGTCAATGACTTCGGCTAGATTACTGTGCTTTGTATATTCATAATTAATAAAGGATTTAAACAGATACGTTGATCTGTCTATGCTCATATTTGGTCAGAGGACACTTTATTGGTTTTAAATTTTTTAAGTTTCTTTCATATGAAATAAGAGATACACAAAATTGAAAAACCTTTAATATGCAGCTAAATTTTAAAGAGATATATAAAAATCCCACTTCACAATAAATTCCAGAAAATTCATAAAAAACTGTGTTTATATTGAATAAGTGAAATAAACTGTTTTCTTTTTATAATCACAATATCTTTTATGTTTATGTAGAATTAACTGAGTTTTTAAATGAATTTTATTGTGGTTGAAAACACTTAACATAAAGTCTACCCTCTTAAAAAATTTGTAAGTGTACTCTACAGGATTGTTAATTATAGGAATAATGTTGTACAGTAGATCTCTAGAATTGATTCATCTTGTATCTTTGAGACTTTATGCCCAAGGGGGAGGTGCCGACCTGATCTACTGTTTAAATTCAGGCATAGGTAAGAACACCACGGTTATTGGATTTATAAACTGTGCCAAGTGGGTTTAAAGAATCTCAGAACTTCATGAATTTACTCTTGATTGATTATATAATGAAGTTGTCTGAATTAGCATTCATATAGAATACAGTGCTTTTTTTCATTTTAGTGATACATAATAAAGCATGACAGTTTGAAACTAATAAGCAAAGTATTAAAATTCAAAAAATAACCAAATCAGTTTTTTAGAGATTAGATCAATAAATAATTTTCTCAGAAAAATAATTTTTCACTGACATTGCTTGGAGTCGCCTGCACCCTGTTGGACTGTTCCTACTGTTCCATCTTTGGTAGACCACTGGATTATGAGATAAGAAATTCAAGATAAATGTTCTGTATTTAAAAGAATATTTAATACATTTGCAGAATTCAAGTTCTGCTTCACTGCACTTCTACTTTAGCTGAACCTTTGGCCTATAATAAATATATTCTGGAAATGGTGGTTGGTTAATAGAAAAAGTCCTTTAAAGCATTAGATTATTTGCCAGTTTTTAAATATATGATAGGGGTCAACAAACTAAGAATCACAGAACAAATATGACCTGCCACCAGTTTTTGTAAGTTTTATTGGAAAATGGCAGTGCTCATTCATTTACATATTGTGTATGCAGCTTTCAAGCTGGAAAGAAGAATTGAATAATTGAAACAAATATCAAAAAATGGACTGCAAAGCCTAGAATTTAAACTATCTGTCCTCTTACAGAAAATGCTTATAAACCCTTTCTTTCTTTTTTTTTTTTTTTTTTTTTTTTTTTTTTTTTTTTTTTTTTTGAGACGGAGTCTCGCTCTGTCGCCCAGGCTGGAGTGCAGTGGCGCGATCTCGGCTCACTGCAAGCTCCGCCTCCCGGGTTCACGCCATTCTCCTGCCTCAGCCTCCCGAGTAGCTGGGACTACAGGCGCCCACAACCGCTTTCTTATTGTGTAGAAAGAATTTGGTGTTAAAGTTTACTTTATAATGAATTTATTTATTTAACTGTGTTAATGAGAAACAGAAAAGCACATAAAATCTATCTAGTTTGGCCAGAATGTATGCAGTGAATGATTTGCTATCTGAGGAAAGTGTTACTGAGGCAACAGTGTTTTTAACATGACTGTGAAGTCAACAGAGAAAAGATGTTTATGTCCATGGAGTGAGATTATGAAACATTAACTTTGCATTTGCATTAATATTGGAACCAAAATAGCTTTTATAGAGGAAGAGTGATTGAAGTGTTAGCATCCATACAAGGTAGAGTAACAGGAAATAATTTATCATGAGATGATTTATAACTCCACTTTATAGAGATGGATATTTTCATGGTACAAATATTTCATATCTGGAAATGATTGTAACAAATGTGATTTTTTCCCCCTTCAGTATAAGTTCTGTGACTGGCTTCACCAGTTCGGTGATACAAATACAGTTGAATATTGCACTTGTCCAATTAATTGCATGAGTTATCACCTATCCATTTTAGCAAGAAGGTTAATATCAACTTTTTGAGGTCTCAACATCCAGAATTGCTGTTTGTAGGCTTTCTTAGTCTAAAGAACGCACATATGGATAGTTAGAGAGCCCAGGAAGCACACAAAAGTTCCCATTTTCAAAATGTCTTTGCCTCCTGTTGTTGCTCTATGTTCTGCTGTAAATTGCTCCTGAATTTTCGGTATTTTGTGGGCTCTGATGTGGACCTCTGAACCTTGCTCCCTCTCTTCCCAATAGGCTGCTTGAACTCTAAATTTATCTAGTTCCTCCTGTACAATCATTTCCATGTACAAAGGAACAACTGTATAGAGCAGATGGTAGTGAAACCACTGAAGTTCAAGTTATCCCATCTCCCATTCATAGAAAGGTGATTACTTGCATACATTTGTTTAAGTGAGAGGGTCACTGAGTTGGTGCCTAAAAAGAAGAACATTTTCAAAGTAATACTGGGCCCATCTTGCCAAAGTGGTGGGCAAGAGCTTCTTGTTTCCAAACTAATATTTAATATCTACTTCATAAGTTATACATTTTAAAGTGGTATTACTGTGAATTATACTTTTATATTTACAAATAGCATGTGTGTTTTAGTTGTAAGAGCCACCAAAATACTTTAAAAGAACTACTTTAATTGAGAGAAAACACTGATATTAGGACAAGTTATCATAATAAAAGAAGCCACATAAAGGTTGAATAAGGTTTATTTGCTTAATGATAAGTCACAGATATCCATGTGTATTCACTATTTTCACATACTGTGCCTTGCTATTATTTGTGTGCTCAAGGTCTCTATCTTCAAGTGTTATATACTGTAGAGTATCCTATCAAATATGAGCATTAAGGAATGCTTCATCTCTATCTTGACAGTGTAATCTTAAAACTGCTAGCTACTATTGGCTTTTCTTTCTTTTTCCTTTTCTTCCCTTTGGCTTTTGTGTTATTGTTGAAATGATATATCTATTCCTTTTAGCATGGCTTATCCTAGGAGCTCTGAAACCCAGTTCAGAAACCTGTGAGTTAATTATTGATTTTAACTTTTGTTAAAACTTTTGTTAAAAAGTTAAAATCAATAAGCTAGACATAAAAAAGAAACTTCTAGAACTAACACGAATGTTTATAGTTAACTTTGAAAAATCATATATGAAATTCTCAATATTTTCATGCCAGATGTTCGTGTCATATAGTTAGCAAACATTTATTGAAAACTTACTGTGGCACAGTTCTTGGGATTCAAACCTAAGACACAAAAGACCTTCAGGCAGTTTGCAGTCCAGTTGCAGAAACTGGCAAGCTGAAAAGGAATTACTGCATATTATATATTTTATTATAGGATAGAAGTAACAGAGAGTGCTATGGGATCACCTAGAAAGAGCAACTGAGGAAATTGTAGGTAGCATTAAGAAGAGCCAATTATCAGAACACAGTTGTCAGGCTGACTCTTGAAAGATGAGTAGTAATCAGATAGACAATGCCATGGCATGAGAAAGCAATTAAAAGAAGTTGGAAATTCCATATCAAGGAAACAGAAAGACCCAAAGTGCCTGGAAATAAACAAGTGTTGACCATTTAGAGAGCACAAGTGGTTTGGAATGACTAGAATTCGTATTTTTGTTTTAAAGTGTCAAGAAACAGGCTGAATTAGGGAGAAGGATCCAAATCTTAAAAGACCATATCCAGATATAAAAGTTTTTCTACGGATAAAGAATGAAGTTGAATTTTAATGACAGTGACACAATCAGATCTACTTTTGTAAGAATTACATTCGGAGGATCGTGGAAGTCGGACTGCTTACCTGCATGCGTGCAGGCGTGTGTGTGTGTGTGTGTGTGTGTGTGTGTGTGTGTGTTGAGTGGGGAGGGAATAATTTTCATATTCTAATAAGAAATGTTGAAGACTTGAGCTTTGGTAAAATTTATTAATTTATGAGGATTCTGAGCCTTTCATCTCACCCTACCCATTTAAAAATTTTCTAAATTTACCTTTATACAATCTCCTCTGCTTACTGTACTCACAAAAAGCTAGCAAATCCCCCAAGGGGTCATATCAAAGGAGATAATCTGCTCATGGGTCAATGGGAGGTGAAATAAAAAAGAATATACAGAAGAAAAGATTGAAGCTTGTTGCCCGAAATGATTCCTGGAGCCAAGCATTTTCAGTTGTTATTTTAATACTTCCTTTGGACACTGAAAGTTGGAACTGTTAAATAAGAACATAGAGTCAATGAGAATAGACAAAACTTTTAATTCATTTGTCTGTGAGAGGAAAGAAGGAAGGCAGGGGCTAGAAGAGCATTTGGAAAAGGTGAATTAATATTTATTACATGAAGGAACTAGGCATTTCCAAGAATATATTTTAGGATAAAAAAGATGTGGATATGTTTTTGATTGAGGGTGAATTAGAGAGGGATAAATTCTAGGATGGTAACTGACCGTGGAAGATTTCTGTGGGGAAAGCAAGGACGTCTAGACGGTTGGTAGAAGAATCCTGCAGGGATCATTCAATGTGATTTAAATTTATATTCAAATACAATTTTAATAGCAATTCATATTTTAGAAACCATTCATGTTGGAGGAAGGATTTCATTTAATTTTGTGGTATTTTTAAAGCAGAGTTGAAGATCCCTGTGAAGAAAGTATGAGGAAGCATTTATGATCAAAACAGAGAAGGACTTTTTTTGCCCAAAGTGACAATAGCTTTATTGTTTCCTCTGTCTATATAAGTAATATATGCTAATTATTAAAAATGAAAAAAGGACATAGAAAGGAAATACGAATACGTTTGAAATGTCAATGCAAAATCTTTTTGTTGACTATCTTTAACACTACTTGGGCTCTCTCTCTCTCTCTGTGTGTGTGTGTGTGTGTGTGTGTGTGTGTGTATATATATATATATATATACACATATATATATATATATATATATATATATATGTGTATATATATATATATATATATATATATATATATATATATATACACATATATATATATATATATATATCCCCTACACATGCAGCTTAGGTAAATAGCATCACATCATATGTGGTGTTTTCACCAGAAATAATTTTATAAAAACAACATTCAAAATATGGCTTATTTTATTTTCCGCCTTTTTCTTACTCTCTTTAATCTTACTTGTTTTTGACACGGATAAACAGAAATAATTACAAAGAGAAATGTATTTAAATTCAATGCCTGAGGTGGGGGTGCATTCTCTAGGTAGTCAATGTTTATTTCCATGAACTTTGGGTCTTTCTATGTCCTTAACATGGAATTTCCAACTCCTTTTAATTCCTTTTTCAAGCCATGTAATTGCCTAGCTGAGTCCTACTAATGTTTCAAGAGTCAGCCTGATAACATTCTGAAGAGTGATTTTGAGCTGATTTTCTCAGAATTTCCACTTGCTTTAACAAGAACAAAAGAGGGAAGCTCAGGAAAGAAAAAAAAAAAAACACTTTTTACTATCTAAAATTTTTCCCTTAAAATGAATTTGGATTTCTTGAATGTCTTATAAAATAGTTTCCTACTATCAGAATTAGTCTTAGATATATTTGATGATGATCTCTCTCATAGATTCCATAGACTCAATTTCTAAATTGAGAAGGAAGTAGTCCTAGAGCACTTGTAGTTTTCTTTCCAATTTTATGTTTTTATTGGAGCATTATATCCAATTCAATATCCTTAGACTCTTCATTATTTGTAAAATTATGAAATACAGTAAGTGAAGGGCAATTTGTGTTATCTCAGTTTTAAAAGAAAAAAAAATCATACAAATAAGGCATTTTTTAGAAGTCATAAAACAGTTCTATTATGGAAGCAGAATATAACTTAAAACTATAAAAACAATAAACTTTTTTTCAGTCTTCTAATGTTTCCAATTGCAAAATAATTGAGAGAATGCAAAATCTGAATGTACTGTATAATACAGTTTTTCTCCATCTTTTCCACTTTACTTTTTAAATTGCAAAACTAATACAGGTCATGGTTAATTTTAAAAAGTATATAACTAAAAGTAACTTTCCATCCCGAAACCAGAACACCAATCCCTACACTTAGAAGAAACCACTCTTAAGAAACCTAATTTATGCATATAATTCAATTGTGTAACTATAGCAAAGCTTTTAAAAGAGATTTGATTATAAAATACTTTTTGCAAAATTTATTATATCCATGTTCCAAAAGCAAACTAAAAAGACCTCAATAAATCTTCCCTGTTTACTGAATTACACTGAAACTCCTTTGCTTAGCCTTCAAAGTCTCCAGTCTGACCTTACTTTATCTTTTTAGTGGATCTCCTGCTGCTGCTTTATATGTATGTAGTGCACTCATCAAACTGAATATTTTATGAAACTGCTCATGCTTTTTTAATCTGTTGAAATCCCTTCTTTTTCACTAACCTTTCAAATGCCACTATCTCCATAAAGTGTACTGGATACAAGAAAAAGATTGTGTGTTTCCCTCTTGTGATTAACCATAATACAAATGGGTACACATTATGTATATAAATGAATAAATATATATTTCAAAAGGTATTACATAATGTAGTTTCTTGCATTATATTTGTGACTATGGTTGTATTTGTCCTTTAATAAATTTTCTTTCTCAGAAGAGTCCCATTATTTTACATTTTTTATACCAGAGCACCTACTTAGAGTAGACACAATATACATCCATCTTTTTTTTTTTTAAGTTCCGGGATACATGTGCAGAATGTGCGTGCAGGTCTGTTATATAGGTATACGTGTATCATGATGGTTTACCACACCTGTCAAGCCATCACCTAGGTTTTAAGCCTTGCAGGCATTAACTATTTGTCCTGATGGTCTCCCTCCCCTCCCCTGCCCTGCTGACGGGCCTGATATGTGGTGTTCCCCTCCCTGTGTCCATGTGTTCTCATTGTTTAACTCCCATTTATAGGTGAGAACATGTGGTGTTTGGTTTTCTGTACCTGTGTTAGTTTGCTGAGGATGATGGCTTCCATCTTCATCCATGTCCCTGCAAAGGACATGATCTCATTCTTTTTATGGCTGCATAGTATTCAGTGGCATGTATGTACCACATTTTCTTTATCCAGTCTATTATTGATGGTCATTTGATTTGGCTCCATGTCTTTGCTATTGTGAATAGTGCTGCAATAAACATATGTGTGCATGTATTTTTATAATAGAATGATTTATATTCCTTTGGGTATATACCAAGTAATGGAATAGATGGGTCAAATGGTATTTCTGGTTCTGAGTCCTTCAGGAATTGCCACACTGTCTTCCACAATGGATGAACTGTTTTACATTCCCATCAACAGTAAAAGCGTTCCTATTTCTCCACAGCCTCTCCAGCATCTGTTGTTTCTTGACTTTTAAATAGTCATCATCCTGACTGGTGTGAGATAGTATCTCATTGTGGTTTTGATTCGCATTTCTCTAATGATAAGTGATGTTGAGCTTTTTTTCATATGTTTGGCGACATAAATGTCTGCTTTTGAGAAGTGTCTCTTCATGCCCTTTGCCCACTTTTTGATTTTTTTTTTCTTGTAAATTTGTTTAAGTTCTTTGTAAAATCTGGATATTAGTTCTTTGTCAGATGGGTAGATTGCAAAAATTGTCTCCCATTCTGTAGGTCACGTGTTCACTCTGATGATCGTTTCTTTTGCTGTGCAGAAGCTCTTTACATTAATTAGATCCCATTTGTCTATTTTAGCTTTTGTTGCCATTGCTTTTGGTGATTTTATCATAAAATCTTTGCCCATGCCTATATCATGAATGCTGTTGCCTAGGTTTTCTTCTAGGGTTTTTATGGTTTTGGGTTTTACCTTTAAGTCTTTAATCCATCTTGAGTTAATTTTTGTATAAAGTGTAAGGAAGGGGTCCAGTTTCAGTTTTCTGCATATGGTTAGCCAGTTTTCCCAGCACCATTTATTAAATAGGGAATCCTTTCCCCATTGCTTGTTTTTGTCAGATTTGTCGAAGATCAGATGGTTGTACATCTGTGGTCTTATTTCTGAGGTCTCTATTCTGTTCCATTGGTCTATATGTCTGTTTTTATACCAGTACTGTGCTGTTTTGGTTACTGATGCCTTGTAGTATAGTTTGAAGTCAGGTAACATGTTGCCTCCAGATTTGTTCTTTTTGCTTAGGATTGTCTTTGCTATGTCGGCTTTTGGGGTTCCATATGAATTTTAAAGTAGTATTTTTCTAATTCTGTGAAGAATGCTCATAGCAGTTTGATGGAAATGTTATTGAATCTGTAAATTACTCTGGGCAGTGTGGCCATTTTCATGATATTGATTCTTCCTGTCCATGAGGATGAAATGATTTTCCATTTGTTTGTGTCCTCTCTTATTTCCCTGAGCAGGGACTTGTAGTTCCTAAAGAGCTCCTTCACCTCCCTTGTAGCTATAGTCCTAGATATTTTATTCTCTTTGTAGCAATCATGAATAGCAATTCAGTCATGATTTGGCTCTCTGTTTGTCTATTATTTGTGTACAGGAATGCTTGTGATTTTTGCACATTGATTTTGTATCCTGAGATTTTGCTGAAGTGGCTTATCAGCTTACGGAGTTTTGGGGCTGAGATGATGGGGTTTTCTAACTATAGGATCATGGGGTCTGCAAACAGAGACAACTTGACTTCCTGTCTCCCTATTTGAATATGCTTTATTTCTTTCTCTTGACTGATTGCCCTGGCCAGAACTTTCAGTACTATGTTGAATAGGAGTGGTGAGAGAGGGCATCCTCGCCTTGTGCCAGTTTTCAAAGCGAATGCTTTCAGCTTTTGCCCATTCAGTATGATATTGGTTTGGATTTGTCACAAATAGCTTTTATAATTTTGAGATATGTTCCATCAATACCTAGTTTATTGAGAGTTTTTAACGTGAAGAGATGTTGAATTTTATTGAAGCTCTTTTCTGCATCTATTGAGATAATCATGTGGTTTTTGTCATTGGTTGAGATACACAAGAAACACTAAGATCTCCATTTCAGCATCTTCTTTGAAGAATAAATTTCTTTTGAAAAATAATCACTTGGAAATTAGCATATGGTTCATAGTTTCATGTCTTTGTTAGATGACAATAGAGGAATACACAGGTTCTACCTCTTTTCAGGATAACTAAAATAGTGTCAGAGGGTGTAAAATATTTTTAAGACATCAACTTGAAAAATGTCATTTTCATTTTGTGATGATTTATTAAAAGCTCAATTTAATTTTTTTATTTTCTGTTTTGATAGTATTTCTCAATTTATATTTTAAAAATATCTAATAAAGAAATACACCTTGAAATTTTAAAAAGTGCAGATTTCATAATTTCTTACATTTTCCTGGCATATGGAAGCTTTTAGAAACAGGGAACTAATTCATTCATACAAGGTATATGGTATTTGAAAATCATTTTAACTATCTCATTGACCTTTCATTTTTGTTTATCTTTATTCTGAAAACTTTGGATACTCACTTTTCTTTTTTGTCTTACATTTTTACAGTCTTAAGCAGTTTAATATTTTCTCTTCTGCTTATTTGTAACCTTTGTCACTTTTTCAGCATTACAGCCAGAAGCAAATGTGTAAAGTGTCTCTTCAGATGTAACAAGGATAGCAAAACCACTGGGCTACCAATTACAAGTTGTTATTAGTATTTTGTAATGAAAAGATAATAGACTTTGAAGATAGCCAAATAGACCACATAACTACTCACTGGCTATATTTTTTTAAGATGTACTTCTCTGAATTTTGTCTTTTATCTTTAAAATATTTTATGTCATTTGGTGATATTTAAGACAATAAGTGAAAGCACTATGCATTATACAGGCAGATATATCTTTATTAAATACTGTTTGCCTGTTCTACTAGCAAAATTGATCTTTTTTCATGGTATCCTAGAGGTTTTTAGTTAATGAGACTATTAATAGCAGCATAAAAAGAACCCCACAACTATACTAAATCCTTACTCGGTTTATTGTTTTTCTTTTAGGTTTAGTCATGGTGTTAGTGTATATTGGTCCATTTGTACCTCAGTCTCTTCTACATGTGAATAAGCAAGTAGTTAAATAACAAGTAAATATGAAATATCAACAATACTTGTGGTCTCAAGTTTGCAAACCTGTTGGTACCATCACTGAGTGTTTAGTTTCAGGTAGGATGGCGGCATTAGAATGCTGCAGATGCCTTCTGAAGGAAGATTTACATGACTGACAGGATATTCCCCCTTGTATGCTGGTTTGGTACCCCTATAATGTGATCATCTCATAACCGTGGCATTATTGGCACAGTTCTCTAACCAAGCAAATGAGGCTGCTATATATACACTTAAATCCATTTGGAAACATGACTGTCATTTACAGGCTGAATCCCTTTAGTAATGCAAACATAAGTTTACCTATATGCATAAAATACATTATTATTATCTTATGTGTATCTACAAATATATTTCTAAAATATATCATCTATTTATCATCAACTACCTACCTATTCCATATATGGTATGTTATCCAACTCTCACACTTTCCAAAAACCCTTCAAACCACAGTCAGTGATACACAAAGTAATGTAATTGCAGTTTTGTCTTCAACCTTATCCCATTTTAAAGCATTTATTATAATCAGTATAGTGTTAGAATAATTTTGGAATGTTTTCCATGGCGTTATGACCCAGAAATGCAAGAAAACAGAAATATCTTCCTCTTGTTTGATTAGAATTTCTGAAGAAGCTACACATATGAAGAATAACCAGTAAGAGCCCAAATATGTTTTTTATTAACAACTGCTTGATTACTCAATATTCTAATGCAAATCTCTGAAACCATGTGTCCTGGAACCACTTAACTCATGATCTAAGATGAGGCCACTTACCATCCATGAAAACTTCCATCCATATCTTAGAATTTTCATACCTTGTGTTAGAAAGTACAGAACTGATAGGCACCACAGAATCATACAGAAACGTGTCTCTGGTGGCTACTCTCAAGCATATAGAGGGAGGAAAAATCAGAGAGAGGAAGTCTACAAGGTCTTTTGTGAGGGTGAAATCAATTTATTCACTCAGGTCCATAAAACTGGAGCAAAGTGTGACTTGTATCTTCCACAACATGGTGAATATACCTACTAGTAACTATGAGTAACTATGGTTTATTTGAGGAACCAAAATTAGCTAATTGGTTCACAAATTTAACTACTCCTTCACAATATACATGTGCATGTAGAGTGCAAAGAATACAGCTTGGGTAGAGAAGTTAACTTTCCACTTTTCTTAATATGCCAAACTCCTAAGATTTATAAGTGAGGATATTATTATATAAGTTATTAACAATATGTTTCTTTCACCTTTCTCATACACACAATTTCAGAAATGGAAATGAATGATTTTTAAGATTGCTTTTGTTTGTTTGTTTGTTTGTTTTGACAGTCTCACTCTGTCGCCCAGGCTGGAGTGCAGTGGCATGATCTCGGCTCACTGCAACCTCCACCTTCTGGGTTCAAGAGATTCTACTGCCTCAGCCTCTGGAGTAGCTGGGAGTATAGGTTCGCGTCACCACGCCCAGCTAATCTTCTCTATTTTTAGTAGAGATGGGGTTTCACTATGTTAGCCAGGATGGTCCCGATCTTCTGACCTTGTGATCCATCCGCCTCAGCCTCCCAAAGTACTGGGATTACAGGTGTGATCAACTGCGCCCGGCCTAAGTTTGCTTTTTAAGTTTGTTTGTTTTAGTTTTTGTTTCCAACTTTATTTTAGAATTGAGGGTATACATGCAGCTTTGTTACAGAGGTATATTGCGTGATGCTGAGGTTGGGGTTTGACTGAACCCATCACAAAGATTGTGAATATAATACCTAATAGGTAGTTTTTTAAATTTCTTTCCTTTTTGCTGGAAGCCAACATAACTCCATTGTAATTGCTAATCACTAAGAGCCATGTGCTTACCATGTATCATGCAGTAGCTAGAATAATACACAGATGTATGAATTTGAAATTTATAAAAGAGTATCGCGGTCCAAATGAATATGCTCTCTTCAATTTGCGAGTTGTAGACTATCATCCTAGGATATTACTCCCATTATATGATTAGCTTTTCAAAATTCTAACCACTTTATTGAGCAATATCAAGTCCTTTTTATATTCAGTGCCATTTCCTATTATTAAATTGAATAATCATTATTCATAATTCCATTAATTACTTACTTTGACTAAAAAGCCTCATCGAAGCTACTAATGGATCTCCTTTTTAAGGCTTCTTAACATGGCACCTCAAATAAAATACTCAATGCCTGATAGCTAGATGCACTTCTAACCCCTCTAGTATTGAATATACCTCATCAATGGTATTTTTTACTGTTGCTGAGGAAAGTAGGAGGTGCTTGAATTGCAATATATTTTGTTTAATCACCAGAGTTTCCATAAAGCTGTATACATTTTATCTTATTCATATCCAAATGAAACTGCCCTTTCCTAATACATTCGTTTAAGAGGAATAAAGTAATGATAACACACTTTTCTTTTTTTTCTTTTTTTTTTTTTTGTTTTTTGAGACGGAGTCTCGCGCTGTCACCCAGGCTGGAGTGCAGTGGCCGGATCTCAGCTCACTGCAAGCTCCGCCTCCCGGGTTCACGCCATTCTCCTGCCTCCGCCTCCCGAGTAGCTGGGACTACAGGCGTCCGCCACCTCGGCCGGCTAGTTTTTTGTATTTTTTCGTAGAGACGGGGGATAACACACTTTTCAACAGATGACTCTTAAATATTATCAAAGATGTAAAAAAAAATCATAAACACAATGCTATGAAAGTCATATGATTAAATTTCCTGAGGAGTTAGACAAAAAATTTAATAACTTTAAAAGAACTAGAAAAAACAGCATGATAATATTCATAGTTTTTCTACCCTAATTACAATTAGTTAACTCCTGTTTATCCAGCGGAATACAGGGAATACTGATTTGGAAGTTATTCCCTTGGATAAACAGGAGTTTTCTTTAGGGAAAACTATAAAATATCCACTATTATTATAAGGGGAGTACTCTTAAAAGGTGAATGTAACATATAAAGACTATGCCATCAGCTTGCTTTCTTTCTTTCTTTTTTTTTTTTTTTGATTATTGATTCAGAGAGTAAATGTGCAGGTTTGTTACATGGATACATTGTGTAATAGTAAGGATTGAGCTGCTAGGGCACCCATCATTCAATGAACATTGTACCCAATAGGTAATTTTTCAACCCTTACCTCCCTCCCACCCTTATCATTTTTGCTTTCTTAAGTAGTTAACAATACATAACAATTATGTATTTTTTAAACATCACTCCCTCAAACTAGATGGTTGTCCTTGTTATCAATAGAATACTGGTTTTGGGAAAGGGGAGTAAAAATTAAGTTAGTGCCTTGTGAAGTTGATTACCAAATCTTAGAGAAACAAAATGGGAAGCATGGAAAATAATTGATAAGATCTGAAGATTATTTTTAATTTGTATTTGTATTTGCCAATATTATTGTCATTTAACAAGTTAAGTGATTGCATGTGGTAAACATTGAGCAGACACCACAGAGACCTCTTATATAATGCACTTCTGCAGTGTGATTTGGGAGCTCCCAGGCAAGGCAAAGCCACCCCAGAAATCGTGTTGTTTCCTTACATTTCTAGGGATAAAGGTCTAACCTTGGACTCCTGTGACTTGAGAGACCTTAAAACACATTGGCATTTCTTGGTGGGAGTGGGGAACCCTATATTTTTGATTTAGGAGTTTATAAATGATGTAATATTTTATTTATTTATTTATTTATTTATTTATTTATTTATTTATTTATTTGAAATAGGGCCTCACTCTGTTACCAAGTCTGCAGTGTAGTGGCACCATCATGGCTTACTGCAGCCTCAAGCTCCCAGGCATAAGTCATCCTAACAGCTCAGCCTCCAGAGTAGCTGAGACTGCAGGTGCGTGCCACCAGGCCCGACCAATTTTCTCTATTTTTTGTAGAGATAGGATCTGGCTATGTTATCTAGGCTAGTCTTAAACTCCTGGGCTCAAGTGATCCTCCAGCCTCAGCCTCAGCCTGCCGAAGTGCTGGCGTTATAGGCATGAGCCACTGTGCCTGGACTGATTTTTAAATAATTTATTTTCTACCACAGTTAGGCCTATATGACACAGTGTAAATTTATCACCATGTATGTAATACTTAAGACAAATTTCTGTAAAACTGAAATACGATGATTTAAAAAGCAAAATTTTAAAACGTTGCAAATGGCTGCTTTTCAGTGTCTTTGAGAGTGGCAGTGTTTATTTTGCAACCTTTTTCTGGCCTTTTACTTTATGACATCTGGTAAACTTTACTGATAATCAAGGCTGAATAACTTATAACATCTACAATCAGTATGTAATCAAGTCTGATGAAAAAACATTTACACATACTTATTACATGTCTATATCTATTTTTAAATGAACTGTTTTTAAGTGCTGATATTTAAGACCTTACTCGGTAGCTCTTGAACTGGAATTTTGTTTTTTGTTATCAATATCCTAGTATGAATGGGAATATTCAAAATTAATCTGCTATTAGTGATGACATTTAGAATCTAGGTTTTCCTGTTTATTTTGCTTGTCTTTGTCTCCAGTCTGATACTAATTTGGAAGTTAATATGAATATTTGTGGGAAAAACTGCATTCTGGGGAGTCCCTTCTAAATACTTTCATCCAAAATGTTACTAAATGAAAATAAATTGCTTTTCATGAAAAAGGGCCATTTTACAAGACTGTGTAATCATATTAGAGTAATGACTGGCCTCACTAATGGAAATTAAATGTGATGCTGGGTGCTCTGGCAGGGTGGCCCGGGAGCTAGGTTTGCATGTAAAAGGGTAATTTCTATCCCCGCTGAGTGGATTTTGAATCTCAAAATAATTAGTTCTGTCAAATAATTAATTTTGTTGACAGGATTAAGTAGAGAATATACAACCTCACACACATATATTATAATTATTTGGAATGACAAGATGATATAAAACAATAATCTTCAATTCTGGCTGTCAAACTTCATCAGATCATTTCTGTGAGTACTTTTGAGATTCATGTTAATAACCTTGAATGTAACATATAAGTCATCATCTATAGTGCCATTTACATACGGAATACTTATAGTCATTAAATGTGCTTTATATGTGGATGTATGTGTTTGTAGGAAAGTTCCTGTTTTTATAAAACACTGCAGTTCACCAGGAGGTAGTTCTAAGCAAATGTTAATTTTCTGAAGCTCTTTAAGAAAGTGCAGCTATGTAAATTGTGTTTCTTTTGCTCTCCAAAGTTAGATAACATTTAAAAAGACATATTGTTTAAAAAACATTGTTTGCCCTCCAAATGTAATTACATATCTAATTTAACTTTCCACATAGATTTTCTAGAACACTAGAAGAAATAACATTTCTTAACACACACTTACATATGCACACAATTCATTTTAATAAATAGCCAGCGTAATTCTCTATAAAACTGAAATTTTGGCAATATTCCAATAAAAGCCACATGTGTCCTATTTGACATATTCTTTAATGTCATGGTCATTTCCCTAAGATATAAACATAATATATATTGCAGAATGATTATTTGTTGCAGACAGCCTGTAAACCAACATATACAAATTGGAAAATCACTAGGATAAATGTGAGTGTTCAAGACAGATTGTATAGAACCATGTCTATGTTTAAATCTATATAGTTTTTATAAATCTACATTTATCTGTCTCTTTCTCTTAGAAAATAAATATCTCTGGGGATTGCTCACAAATGGCAATTTTTAAAAACTCCTCAGATGGTTCTTTTGTATAGCCAGAAATAGGACTTATATTAATAAATAATATGTTAATAAATAATATAGGTCCTTATCCTATATATATCATATATTATTTATAAATAATAAATTGGGATCTATATTAAAAATCATAGAATTTTACTTGAGAATTAAATATGAAGCCTTAGACCATTGAAAATATTGTAGCCACATTTCCAGAAGATTGACTATTGTAAAGGTGCAGATTTTTTTCACAAACGATTTTGTAGTTTATATAGCAATCCAATCAAAATACCATTTTTTGACAATTTGGCAAATGACAAATGATTCTAAAGTTTTTATCTAAGAGTAAATTGTTCTATTTATATATACTATTTTGAAAGAAATTCAGTAAATGTTTATACAGATACATATATGTGTATATGACAATTAGCATAATCTTCGCGTGTGTGGGTGTATATATATGTATATGACTATATAATATCTTGCAGGATACATTGAAGTCCATTAACTGATCAAATAATTATTCAATAAGTAGTGCTAGAACAACTGGCTGCTTTTAGAAGAAACATCAGATGTAGTCTCACTCTGCATGAAGAAAGTCTGTAAATCCCAGGCATCCCTTGACCAAGTTCTTTTTATTCTGAGAACCAATTCTGAGACTAAAAAACCAAATTTATACTTAATTGCTATTTGCAACAGGAGAAAAATAAGCAACTCTAAAGTCCAATAATAATTAAATGCTTATGATAGGATATAAACCTATAAAAATATAATACAAAAGGTTTCTTTGTAAAAAGATGACTAAGAAATAAATTGGAAAGAAAATATGATAGAGTTAATTATATTTTTCTTGAGGTTATTTTTCTTCCTGTGTGTTTTCAGTTTTCCTAATCTCCATGAATATGCAAATATGAATTTATAATGAGACAAAACAAAACAGAAAACAAATTATACCAGCTACTATTTATTGGAGTTAATTTATTCATAAAAACTTTAAATTTCGTCATATATCATAAAAATACCTAAATAATGGTTTGATAAATTTTGCTGTATGGAAATACTTAATAGCATTGAAATGCCCTTTTACTTTAATTAATATATTTATTTCTGCTTCATTCAAACACCTACTCTTTAAAAAAAACCTGGAAAAGTAATTTAGAGTATAACTATAATTTAGAGTTAATTTATCATAAAAACTTTAAATTTCATCGAATATCATAAAATCACCTAAATAATGACTTAGTGAATTTGCTGTATGGAAATACTTAATAGCATTGAAATTACCTTTTACTTTAATTAATATATTTATTTCAGCTTCAATGAAAGACCCACTCTTTAAAAAAAAAATGGAAAAATAATTTAGATTTATAATTTGAAGAACAAACCTGAAAGAAAGTTTTAAAGAGGAAAAATACTGGAGAATCATTTGAATAATCAGTTTTAGTAACGGAATAATAAGAAGTGTTGGCATGGGAATAGAGAAAAAAATATATTGACAAGCATTAAAAATTAAAAATATCTATGTGAGTTTTAATATGTAAAAAGGCAAAAAGGGCCTCACTCATTACTTTTCTTTCTTTTTTTTAGAGACAGAATCTTGCTGTGTTACCCAAGCTAGAATGCAGTGGTGGGATCATAGCTGGCTGCAGCCTCAAACTCCTGAGCTCAAGGGATTCTTCCGTGTCAGTCTCCCAAGTAGCTGGAACTACAGGCACACACCACCATGCCTGGCTAATGCTTTTTTTTTTTTTTTTTTTTTTTTTTTTTTTTGATAGGGTCTCACTATGTTTCCCAGGCTAGTATGAAAGTCTTGGCCTCACAGGATCTTCCCACCTTGGCTTCCCAAAGCACTGGGATTACAGGCATGAGCCACCATTCATGCCCACTTCACTTATTTTTCAATAGAATAAATAATAGAATAGATAGATAATAGAATAGATAGAATAGATAACATTGAAATATTGTGCCATCTGTCAGAAATCAATTTTCATTCTAAACCTATAGAAAATGAAAGCAAGGCTGGGCATGGTGGCTCACCCCTGTAATCCCAGCACTTTGGGAGGCCGAGGAGAGTGGTTCAAAATGTCAGGAGTTCAAGACCAGCCTGGCCAAGAAGGTGAAACCACATCTCTACTAAAAATACAAAAATTAGCCGGGCATGGTGGCAGGTGCCTGTAATCCCAGCTACTCTGGAGGCTGAGGCAGGAGAATCGGCCTGACTCCTGAGAGGCAGAGGTTGCAGTGAGCCAAGATCGCGCCACTGCACTCCGGCCTGGGGGACACAGCAAGAAAAAAAAAATGAAAACCAAAAATATACAGAAGATTATAAAGATTCAAAAGTAAAGACAAAATAATCAAATATTAGAAAAAATGTAGGGATATTAATTCAGACAGACATGAAACCCAGGTGATTTAAAGAAAAAGATGACCATACCTGATTGCTTAGGAATAAAAATCCCTTGCAGATGAAAGTCAGCATAAGGAAAGACAGAGAATCCTGGGAGATACTTAAATAAAATAAAATAATAGTTACTGTAAAAAACAACATTAAAAGTGATAGGAAAAATAAAATTAAAGTTTTAATATGGGTAAATGTTGTTTAGTTGTTTAACAGGCAATTCAAAAAAGAAGGAAAAACAAATGGATGCTAAAGAGATGAGGTTAAATATTATTTTGTTTTGTTTTGTTTTTGTTTTTGTTTTTGTTTTTGTTTTGAGACGGAGTCTCGCTCTGTCGCAGTGGTGTGATCTCACCTCACTGCAAGCTCCGCCTCCCAGATTCACGCCATTCTCCTGCCTCAGCCTCCCGAGGAGCTGGGACTACAGGCGCCCGCCACCCGCCCTGCTGAATTTTTGTATTTTTAGTAGAGACGGGGTTTCAGCATGTTATCCAGGATGGCCCCGATCTCCTGACCTCATGATCCACCCGCCTCGACCTGTGCTGGGATTACAGGCGTGATAAATATTCTTAATAGAAGAATATAAAAGGAAATAACAATAACATTAATTTCACCAATCAGATTGATATAAACTAAATTTTTATTCATATTTAATACTTTAGTGGGAATGGAGAAATTGATACCCTCATGTAACTGTGAAATGCTATGAATAATAACAGTTTTGGAATTTAAGAGATCAGCATCTAATAACATTTTGACTCTGCATATAACTTTACCCTATAATGACTTTTGATAATTTTTCTACATAAATAAAAGGCCAACATATTAAATATTATCAAATATTTTTAAAATATTAATTCTGATGGCAAAAATCAAGAACAGTTTCCATGGTGCTTACATAGGGAATGATTAATCAAATTGTGTTTTATCTCTTATAGGAAAAAGGCAACATTTAAACAGAATGAGTAACTATGTAATGGCCTGAAAAGATGCCCATGTTACATTGTTAAGTAATATAAGCAAGTTGTACATAATGTATGTGATATGATGCTTCAGGGTTTTAGATACTTTAGGGAGTATCGAGACACATAGATGGACACATACCAAGTAAAGCTATAATAAATTTCAGATTTAGTTAGTTAAGGATAACAAATTAGTACAGAGGAGTGAAGGCAGAATACTTCAGTATATATACTCTTGGCCCCAGAGTCACAAGCTGGGAGATTGGAAAAGCTCAATTATTGCTACCCCCATACCCCTACTTTTTCTCAACATGTAAGTCACCAATGGGGGAAGAATTTAAACCATCAATCTAAGTGATGCTGTGTATGGGGATGTTACAGATATTGGGCTGTCTTGCTTATGACCCAAATTCAGTATCAGCAATACTTCATTCTCATCTTAGGGCACAAAGAAGAGTCAGATGCCATGTGTCCATGAACAATACACCTGCCTCCATCTTTTCAGCATCCTGAGATTTCCATTTACCATCAGTCTGCACCTGACCTCGATTTAGTATCCTCTTCATTTTCTTTCTCATATCACAGTTTGATCTGGGCTCTGAAATTCCAGAAACATATCCCTTATGTGACAAATTTTTGCCTTGAAATTTGATACCTTTTAATATATGCTCCTTTACGTTTATATGTGCTTCAAACAAGATAAACAAATACATAGTTCATATTTTAATCTGGGGAGGAGAGAAGCATCTTAGTATTGGAAGGAGTCATTTTTATTTATACATGTTCTGTGTTGCCACACATATTATTTACCAACAGTAAATTGTATTATTTTTGTCAGTTAAAAATATTTAGATTAAAGGAAATAACTAAAATACAAACATATACAGAATAGTGTGAACATTTTATATATTTTTAAAATTTCAACTTTGATTTTAGGTTCAGGGGATACACGTGCAAGTTTGTTACGTGGGTATATTGAATGACACTGAGCTTAGGGTATGAATGATCCCATCACCCAAGTAGGGAGCATAGAACCCAATAGGTAGTTTTAGATGATTTAATATTAAATGGAAACAATCTAAAATTGCATGTGATTAGCCTTTTTTTTTTTTTTTTTTTTTTTTTTTTTTTTTTTGAGACGGAATCTCGCTCTGTCGCCCGGGCTGGAGTGCAGTGGCGCGATCTCGGCTCACGCAAGCTCCGCCTCCCAGGTTCACGCTGTTCTCCTGCCTCAGCCTCCCAAGTAACTTGGACTACAGGCGCCCGCCACCTAGCCCGGCTAATTTTTTGTATTTTTTAGTAGAGACGGGCTTTCACCATGTTAGCAAGGATAGTCTCGATCTCCTGAGCTCGTGATCCGCCCGTCTTGACCTCCCAAAGTTCTGGGATTACAGGCTTGAGCCACCGCGCCCGGCCTGTGATTAGACATATTTTTAAATGGTAAAGTTAGAATAGCAAGCTAAAAGTTAAAATAGAATAGCAAGCTAGAAGAGCAAACATTACAATTTTAATAATAGTTATGAGATGGTAAGGTTAAAGATACAAGTTTCATAAAAATGTTGGCATATTACCTGGTATGAGGTGACTATTTCGATTTGTAATTTTTACTCATCTGTAAATATCGTTATGTGTGCTAAGTTTTTCTGATTTTTGTACTTTCTTTATACTTTCTAGTGTATTGTGAAACAGAACTCCATAATTAGTATTGCAATGGAAGCAATGACAAATCTAACACTAATCAAATTGATCATAATATTAGAATACCTTTCTCTGAAATTTCTGGTATATTTCTAAGCATCATAATTACTTTTCCCTCTGTTCTCTAACTAGGTCACCATGTTGTCAGTAATATTTTCAGTGTTACAACAACCCAGGTTTTACAATAATTGCCTTCATCTCCACTGCAGCTTTATAAAGAAAGTGATACCATTATCCCAATTATATTTTACAAATAGGGTAAATGAAGATCAGGAAAGTTAAGTAACTTTCATAAAGACACACAACTCATAGAGTACAGTGTTTGAACCAAAGCCACCTGATTCCAGGTTCTATGATTTCAGTATTCTGTGGTTGCATCCATATTTATAGGTTAATTCATTGAAAATTGAAGTTTTTCTAAATTTGATTTCTGTCATATAATCATTATAAAGTTTATCAATCAAATTATTGTTTTCTGAAATGCTAATAATAAAAATATTTTGTGAAGTATTAGGTTATTAGATGATTCAGGATTGGAAATGTATTTAGTTATTCTAAATGAAATAATGGGAAGGAACTTAAGTGTTTAGTTTTTCTGAATATCATTAAAATTTTAAAAATAATTTTAAAATAATATCACAATAGACTAATTTTGAGTTACTTTTTATCTAAAATATGATACATTTTAAATTATTTAACATATTAAGAAATCTTCATACTATCCCTGTATTGTGTTTATTTTAAATAGTTTAGTTGAGCTAGAATACAAGTAAAATTTTACCCAGTTGAAATATTATTATTTGATTGACCCCTTTAAACCTAAGCAATTGTACACTTTAAATTTTCAGGATAACAGATATTTTGCTCTCTTCTGAAGGTAACAAAGGTAATGAAAGTTTTTACCTCTGAAATCTGTCACATGGCAGAGCCCAATTTATCCATAAAGTGTTTATATTTATGTAATCAGTAAGACTGTCATCTAGCTGATACTTACCTAGAAAGTACCATATATACTTTCACAAAATGTGCTTAGAACTTACTATAATTTTTTTTTTTTTTATTGACCTGGTAAATTTAACAATAGTAGAGTTTTTATTGTTCACCACTGTTTCTACTCTGCATTTTTCCTGCCCCATCTAAAATAAACAAACAACAAATTCTATAATTACCAGGATACTATCCCCGAAGTCTATTCATCCATCAGATATAAAACTACAATTATTTGAGCGTAAGTTTCTCTTTTGATTTTTTTCTTATTGACTGTAGGTACACAGAATTAAATTCATAATAATTCTGGGTTTGTGAAACATGAACATCATTGTTCCATGCATGACCCATTTTACTATATTTAATTACTAGATACCAAAGGCTAATTATGAATTCAGTAGGTATGCAATTCTAAAGTGAGACAACACCCAGAAATTGTGGTTGGGTGAAATACACTGTCAGGCTTTTAGTCCGAATGTCAGGCTGTGGCATCTGGTTAGTATCTTGCAATTAGGAGGAAATAAAAAGGTCTACCTAAGTACAAAGTATATTAATTTGCCATCAAGGATAAATTGTCAAGTCTCATTAAGCACATAGAGTTTTGTTTGCTCCTTGTTGTTCTGACACAGGAGATAAGCTCAAATGACTTTATAGCTAACAGAGGTTTATTTTTCCCTCCAAAGGCAGAGCACATGTTTGGCACAGAGAAGATCTCACCTTGTATCCATAGAGGTGAGCACTAGCCAATGGCCGTGGACACTGTTGTCAATAATTACAAGCAGTTTATTTGAGTTTACATTTCATACAGTGATTATTAAGTCCTGAGGACAGTACATTGCACAATTAGCTGAAAGACAGTTGTAGCCTTTTGTTCTGGCAGGCCTCAAATTCATTGCTAATCCTTTCTGAAGGAGGAAAATTAAGTATGTATTTAATGAGTTGATAGCTGGAAGTAGATAAATGACTGACATATCTCAGCATCTATGTCAAAGAATTGAAATAAACACTTGTTAACTTGATTCATTGGAGTCAATGTGTTCTTTTCACTATCATTGTAAAGGGAAATAATTAGAAAAGAATAAAAGAAGTTGTGTTAGACACATGTAAAGGTCTTATAGTATTTCAAAAAGACTATTTTTTAGATATTATTATCCCTCAGATTAGAATTATAATAAGATGTGATGTTCAAGTTCACATGCCTTGAAAGTAAATAAGATCCTCTAATTTATAAATAGGATAAACACTCATCCCCTCAAGTGCTTGAGACTGTCCTTAGCAAACAATGATTGAGTTAACCCAAAGGCTTATACTAAGATGCATCACACATAGGAATGCTGTGTAAGTGCTAAGTTAGATCTTAGTCGGTCTTGGACTTAGCCCTTTAGCTGGATGATCAATATCTCCAAACATTATAGCCTTAGTTCCTTTCTGTATAAAAGAGCACCAACAATACAAGTTCCATCAACTTCACGAGGTTATTATAAGAATCAAGAAGATAATAATGGTGAAGTATTTTGTACGATTTGAGTGCTATATAAATATAAAACATAATTTAAATTAAAAATCTTGAAAGGATCTGTAGTGTTACCTATATGCTGATTATTAAAAAAGGGGAACATCACACACCGGGTCCTATTGTGGGGAGAGGGGAGGGATAGCATTAGGAGATATACCTAATGTAAATGACAAGTTAATGGGTGCAGCACACCAACATGGCACATGTATACATATGTAACAAACCTGCACGTTGTGCACATGTACCCTAGAACTTAAAGTATAAAAAAAAAAAAAACTTCTTAGTACTGCATGCCAAGTACTGCACAAATTATGTATATATATGTTTTTAAAAAGATGAATTTTTCCAAGCGTTTGTGATTGGGTTTTATCAAAAAGAAGTGTTACCCATGTTTACTTGGAGGAAATTGAGAATGCAATGTTGTTAAACATTTTGCCTTAGATTATGATCCTGGATAGGATACCTTATACCAGGCTGATGATGCATTATAAAAATTCTAATAAAAGCTCAAGAATCTTTTCAAATAAGGTAGATATATTTTTATAGAATTGAAGGATTAATTGTAACTAGATTTTTAGAATAGAATGAGTAATCATTAATATGTAAATGAACATAATGACTATGTTTCTTGAATAAATAATTTGCATTTCCAAAAATATTTTCTGCTTATACTTTTGCTTGTGTACGTTAGAAAAAATATACAAAGCATGTTGATTACATATGTATTATATCATAAAAGATATTTTGTTGGAGAAAGAGAAATTCCTAAAAGTAATATCTTGTATTGTGTACTACACTTATTGAAGTAAAGGAATATCTGCCTGGATGAACACATTCTTTGATGTATAGACCACTTGGGTTCATGCATTTGATTTAATTTGCTGGGTAACAATTTTTTCCCTTATTTTCAATGTGTCTTTATAGAAAAATGGGGTGCTTCAAAGAGAAGAATCTTCTGAGAATGAGAAAAATATTCCTTGATTGAATGCATTTATGATGCTCTGAACCCTTGTCAAATCCTCCAATATTGAAATTTTGAAATAAATTGTACTGCTATATGAGATCATAATTGCATGATGGAATTGCAGACTTTTGAGAACATTTTATCCTAGTCTTTGGTTTGTCTTCTCATTCTCTTGACAGTGTATTCTGCAGAGTAGGGGTTTTCAAATTTAATAAAATTCGGCTTATCAGTTATTTGTTTCCTGGATCATGCCATTGGTGCTGCATCTATAATGTCATCACCAAATCCAAGGCCATCTGCATTTCATCTTATGTTGTCTTCTAGGAGTTCTATAGTTTTCCACTTGACATTTAGGTCAAGGATCCATTCTGAGTTAATTTTTATAAAGGGTGTAAAGTCTTTGCCTAGATTCATTTTTTTGTATGTAGGTGTCCAATTGTTCCAGAACCATTTATTTAAAAGACTATTTTTTGGTCTATAGTTTTGCTTTTGCTACTTTTTCAAAGATCAGTTGACTCTGTTCATATGGGTGTGTTTCTGAGCTCTCTGTGCTGTACCACTGATCTATTTCTCCATTCTGCTGCCAATACCAGTCTTCATTACTGTAGCTTTATATTGACTCTCAAGGTTGGGTTGTGTCCCTTCCAACTTTGTTCTTCAATATTAGGTTGCCCATTCTGGGAACTTAGCCTCTCCATGTAAAGTTCCGAATCATTTGGTTGATATCTACAAGTAATTTCCTGGAATTTTTATTGGAATTGCATTGAATCTATGGATAAAGTCGGGGAAAGCTGGTATCTTGGCATTATCTATGAACATGGAATATTTATATATTTATTTAGATCATCTTGGATTTCTTTCATCAGAATTTTGTAGCTTTTCTCATATAAGTTGTATACATATTTTGTTCAATTTATACCTATGGTAAATTTACACTTGATCTTAGCCAAAAGGCCAAGAAGTGATCCCTATGGTAAATTTAAACAATACTGTATTTTTAATTTCAAATTCCATTTGTTCATTGCTGGCATATAAGCAATTGACTTTTGAATATTGACCTTACTATAATTGCTTATTAGTTCCAGGAGATATTTTTGGTCAATTCTTTCAGACTGAAGTTTTCTATTCTTGTAATGTCTTTGTCTAGTTTTGGTATTAGCAATTATTCTCAATTGGTGATTTACATGTTGAGAAAAAGTAGCAATAATTGAACTTTTCCAATCTCCCAGTTTGTGACTCTAAGGCCAAGAGAATAAGTACTGAAGTATTCTTCCTTCACTCCTCTGCACTGATTTGTTATCCTTAGGTAACTTAATCTGAAATTGAATATAGCTATGCTTAGTATGTGTCCATGTCTGTGTGTCTCAATACTCCACAAAGTGTCCAAAACCTTGAAGTATCGTATCACATACATTATGTACAACTTGCTTATGGCTCCCAAGCAATCCTCAGTAGCAATTTTTTTTACCATACTCTGATTAAAACAAAAACAAAAACAAAAAAAAATAACAGCTTCAGCCAGGCGCAGTGGCTTACACCTGTAATCCCAGCACTTTGGGAGGCTGAGGCAGTTGGATCACCTGAGGTCAGGATTCGAGACCAGCCTGATCAACATGGAGAAACCCCATTTCCTACTAAAAATACAAAATTAGCTGCGTGTGATGGCACATGCCTGTAATCCCAGGTACTCTGGAGGCTGAAGCAGGAGAATCTCTTGAACCTGGGAGGTGGAGGTTTCGGTGAGCCAAGATCACGCCATTGCACTTCAGCCTGGGCAACAAGGGCAAAACTCTGTCTCAAAATAAACAAACCGTAATTGTATAAATTTATGGGAAATCTTGTAATGTTTTGATATATGTATACAATGTGGAATGATTAACTGACGCTAATTAATAGACCAATCACCTCACTCACTTATCATTTTTAAGCTGAAACATTTGAATTTTACTTATTTTGGAATATACAATTATTGATTATAGTCATCCTGCTGTACAATAGATCTCAAAACCTATTTCTCTTGTCTATCTGAAACTTTTTACCCTTTGATAAACAACTCTCCATTTCTTTGTTTTCCCTACCCCTTAAGCCTCTTGTAACCATCCTTCTACTCTACTTCCATGAATTCAACAACTTACTCTGCTTTCAGTCATCAATTTTCTTCTTTTAACATGGAAAATAACAAGCACTTGTGCTTATCAAAGATGTGCTTAAAGTTTAGTCTTCTAGTGAAACAGAATATCAGACTCTCAAGCTAAATTGCTGGAGTTAAACTTAGGCATTTGCTTGAAATGTCTTCAATTTGCATTCATGCATAATAGGTATAGAATTAAGTGAATTAATAATGTTAAGTTATTATAACAATGCCTGGCACATAGTACATTTTCAATAAGTGTTAGAATTTTCTCATTTTTTATTTATACATAGTAGTTGTACATATTTATGGGGTACATGTGATATTTTGATACATGTATACAATGTTTAGTGATCAAGTCAGGGTATTTACGATATCCATCACCTGGAGCATATATAATTTGTGTTTGGAACATTTGAAATCCTTTCTACTAGCTATTTTGAAATTATGTTATTGTTTACAATAGTCACTCTACTGTTCTATCAATAATTAGAATTTCCTTCTGTCTAACTGTATGCTTGTACCCAGTGAACTACCTCTCTTCATCTCACCTCTCCCCATACTCACATATGCGCTTCCTAGTCCCGGGTAACTATCATTCTACTCTCTACCTCCATGAGAGCAACTTTTTTAGCTCTCATATATGAGTGAGAACATCCAGTATTTGTCTTTCTAGGCCTGGTTTATTTCACTTAACATAATGACCTCTAGCTCCATCCATGCTTTGCAAATGCAAGATTTCATCCTTCCTTTGGCTGGATAGTATTTCATTGTGTACCTACACCACATTTTCTTTATCCATTCATCTGTTGCTAGACACTTAGGTTGATTCCATAACTTTGCTATTGTGAATAGTGCTGCAGTAAACATGGGGATGCAGGTTCCCCTTTGATATACTGAATTCCTTTTCCTTCTATAAATATCTACTAGTGAGATTCCTGGATCATATGGTCATTCTATTTTTAATCTCTTGAGAAATCTCTGTACTATTTTTCATAATGGATATAATGATTTGTATTCCCCTCAATGGTTTATAAGAGTTCCCTTTTCAACACATCTTCATCAGCATCTGGGTTGTTTTTTTGTTTGTTTGTTTTTTGTTTTTTGTTTTTGTCTTTTTGATAATGGCCATTCTAACTAGGGTAAGATTATGTCTCATCATGGTTATGATTTACATTTTTTGTTAATGATGTTGAATATTTTTCATATACCTATTGGCCATTTTTTGGTCTTCTTTTGATAAATGTCTATTCAGATCCTTTCCCTTTTAATGTGATTGTTTGTTTTTTTGCTGTTGTTTAAATTTCTCGTATATTCTGGATACTAGTCCCTTGTCAGATTTTATCCCATTCAACAGACTGTCTCCCCACTCTGTTAATTGTTTCCTTTACTGTGCAGAAGCTTTTTAGTTTAATATAGTCCCATTTGTCTAGTTTTGTTTTTGCTGTCTGTACTTTTGAGGTCTTAGCCATAAAATATTTGCCTTGACCAATGTCCAGGAGTGATTCCTTTATGTTTTCTTTAAGTGGTTTCATAGTTTCAGTTTTACATTTATTTATTTAATCCATTTTGGTTTATGTTTGCATATGGTAATAGATAGGGGTCTAGTTTCATACTTTTGCATATAGATACACAGTTTTCCCAGCACCATTTGTTGAAGAGGGTCTACTTTCTCCAATATATGTTCTCGGCACCTTTGTTGAAAATCAATTGGCTATAAATATGTTGATTTATTTCTGGGTTCTCAGTATTGTTCCATTGGTCTATGTACCTGTTTTTATACCAATACCATGCTATTTTGGTTATGATAACCTTGGCCTATATTTCGAAGTCAGGTCATGTGATGCTTCCAACTTTGTTCCTTTTTCTTGGGATTGCTTTGGCTATTCAGGGTCTTTTTTTGGTTCCACATAAATTTTAGGATTCTATTTCCGTGAAAAATGTCATTGTATTTTGATAGAAATTACCTTGTATCTGTAGACTGCTTTGGGTGGTATAATCATTTTAAAAATATTAACTTTTCAATGAGCATGAAATATCTTCCATTTTTTATGTGTGTTCTCTTCAATTTCTTTCATCAGTAGATGTTTTTCCTTATAGAACTATTTTACCTGCTTGGTTAAACTTATTCCCAGATATTTTTTGTAGCTATTTAAATAAATGATATTGCTTTCTTTGATTTTTTAGCCAATTTGTTATTACTGATTTTTTGTGAGTTGATTTTATATCCTGCCAAGTGTTAGCAATTTTTGTAGCTATTTGTCAGATTTTGTTAAGATTCTTGTTTTTGTAGCTATTTGTCAGGTTTGGTTGAGATTATTTTTATTTTTTTAATTTTTAAAAATATTAGAGAGAAATATTATTTAAGAAAAAGTCATAACACGATTGAAATATTAACCTGTGGTAAGCACAATCAATTATGAGAGATAAAGATGTAATCTCAAGTAAAAATTTATACCTTGATTAAGGATTCCAAGGTTTAAATCAGTTGGAATGGACTTTGTTGATGACATTTAATTAACATTTGCAACTTTTATTATCTTGTTACATTTAAATAAACTTTTAGTTTTTTTAATTATACACATTCTATAATTGTTTCCTATTGTTAATCACTATAATAGATAACATAGTCATTGATTCTTAAAATACAAAATATAGAAGAAACAATATGAACGAAATTGGTACCTATAAATAAACTCCTTCTTTGAAGATAAGAAATGCCAATGGAGCCAGGTACAGTGACTCATGCCTGTAATCCCAGCACTTTGGGAGGCCGAGGCAGGTGGATCACTTGAGGTCAGGAGTTCGAGACCAGCCTGGCCAACATGGTGAAACCTTTTCTCTACTAAAAATGTAAAAATTAGCCAGGTATGGTAGTGGGTGCCTGTAATTGCAACTACTTGGGAGGTTGAGGCAGGAGAATCACTTGAACCTGGAGGCAGAGGTTTCAGTGAGCCAAAATCATGCTTCCGCGTTCCAGCCTGGGTGACAGAGTGAGAATCCATCTCAAAAAAAAAAAAGAAAAGACAAAGAAAGGAATACCAATAGATCTTGTGACACTTAGATCTTCTGACTCACTTTAGCTTTACAAAGTAAGAAAGTGTACTGCAACTTCTAAAAGTAATAACACAGTAATCTGTTGTCACTGAAGAGTCATGAAAAACATGAATGTGTTAAGATGTTTTGAATGTTACATTTTGTTTGGTCTCCGGTGTGTTTAAAATTTAACAATAGGTAACTGACCATCTATCTATGCTGGTATAACAAAGTATTTGAGATAGAGTAATATATAAATGATAGAAGTTTGTTTCTCACAGTTTTAGAGTCTGGAAAGTCCATGATTAAGGAACCAGTGAGTTCAGTGTCTGGTGAGGGCCCAGTCTTTGCTTCCAAGATGGCACCTTGAAAGTTGTGTACTCACACGGTGAAAAAGAGGGTGAAAAAGAGAGACAAGAAAAAGGGTCTAGTTAGTTCCTTCCAACTATATTACAAGGTCACTAATTCCATTCATGAGAGCTCTGCTTCATGAATCACCTCTTAAAGGACCCACCTCTTAATACCACCACATGCGAGTCTAAATTCCAACATACAAATTTTAAGAGACACATAGAGCAGCATCAGTTTAGTCTCAATCTAAGAATAGTCATTATGTGCCCTTAGCCCAAATTGTGAATAGACTTTGTGTTGTATGTGGATTGTTGCCTGCAGGTGTGGGCCACCCCAGTAATAGGATTTTGTAGGTGCTAGTATTATTAAAGATGAGAAAGTCCTTTAGAGAGCCCTTATAGTTCTAACAGATGGTTCTCTAGAAGTTGCTGTTATAGGTAAAGTGTTTTATAGAACCTTAGAGATAATCAGATAACACTACAAATAATGCCTGCTGAATATGCAGTAGGTTAGAGAGTATCAGCACTCTTTTAAAAATCAGTTTGGCTTCTGGTCTCAAGCCTATAAAATCTGCTTATGTAGTTGCAATAACTGTGTTTTTCTGTATAAATCTCTGCAAAGTTAAAGTCATTACTGTTGATGTTTACGACCCTAAGCAGTATTCCACTTTATTTTACCAAATAAACTTCACAGTGTTCAACTAAAAAATAGCTATATAATGGCAGTTATTATTTTTAAATATACTTTAGTAAAATACAGGCTTTTTCTTTATGCATGAAAGGAATCACTCCTCATCTGTTTTTTTAAAGAGCTCTACCTTCCTGTGTAATTAATTATATTGTATGTAGTGGGCACTAGCATGTTTTCGTATGGAGGAATGTTATATATATTGTCTTAAGATGAGATTCATTCAGAATGGGAATTACATGTCCCTTAATTCAGTACCAGAGCATATATTCCTTTCAACGTGGTTCCTAAAATTTGTGAAAAGGTTTAAAATAACACCATTAACAACAGTAGTCAAAACTGTTTTTTATGTATCTGATTCTCAAAATTGTGCTCCTGTTCTTTCCAGAAATGTGATAATATATTCTAGATGGTGTATTTCAATCCATTTAATTTACATGGGCTCTTCTATTTGATTTAGATTGTTGGTCATGCCAGAAAGGAAGGTGATTACCATCTTTGCATGTATAGGACAAAATAATTTATTAAGATACTCTGTATGAAAATGGAATAAATTTTCAGTTGACACAACAGGGAAAAGAAAAAAAACATTTTTCCAGCCCAAGAGGTATGACAGATCCTTTTACAAATGTTAACCTACCAGAAAGATTTCTCCTCTGGTAGAATCTGTGATTGCTCCTGTTCGGAATTTTGACTGTCAAGAAAATTCATCATATGACTATTAAAGGCAGTGGATTTACCAGTGAATGCTGTTGTTATAAGATTATCTCAAAAGATAAAAAGAATATATTCCAGATGCTATTTGCCTGGTTTGTGGTGGTGGGGGTGGGGAGTTGGGGAGGACGGGGTGGGGATGAGCATGGGAGGGATGGGTAGGGATATAGTTAATTCAAATTGGCAATATCAATAAGAACTAAAAATAATAATATGCATCTGGGTTTCTAGTCATACATTTTAGATGGTTATAAACACATTAATGAAGTCAGCAATAATATGTAATATGTTCAAAACCATGTGTTAAATTATATCACAGGGTTAAAATATATATGACAAATATACATAGTTTATAATATATCTCATCCGTGCATTTAATAAGAAAACTAATAGATCTAATATGCATAAGTGGAGAGATATAGACCAGTATTTTACTTTTTCTGTATAATTTTTCCTTAACTAAAAGCCAAATCCATGTATTCAAATTTCATAAATGAAAACCTAGTCTGAAGAAGCTACTTTGTGGCTCATTTTTAGAGCTGTATAATATATTTAAGCACTACAGTTTGAAGCATTTTTAATAATAATATAGTACTCTAAGAATAATTTATATATGAAGTTCATTTTGAAACTCTTTGGTAACAACTCTATTGGACCAAAATTGATATTAAAAAAAAAACAAGGTTGTATTTTTAATATGAAGAAAGGATAGATGATCTTTAATGTAAGCAGGAGACTTAACACCTTTCTCCACTTTGCTGGAGTGAACATCCCTGGTTATCAAGTCCCCATTAAGATATCCCAATGCAAGAGGGTTCAGGGAGGATCCCTCTTCAGCTGGGGATTCACATTTCATATTCTGCTGAGAGGTCTAGAGCTAATATGGGTATTCTGTCTTCTTAGTTTAATACTGATATTTGTAGATTAAAAGCCAGCCATATCAGTGTGTGAGTGTAATTTACCATTTGAATACTACTTTCTATCTCATCAGCGTTGAAGTTAATAAGAGCACACATAGCATATTTCTGCAAAACTACAACAGCCTGCATATAATTGACCAATCTGTGGCATCTGACCTCCCCTGAGTATTAACCCTACAAATTATCTCATTATTTGTATTGTAATGGTATCAAATTTGTAGAAGAAAATTCTAACATAAATTGTCAAAAAGATCACTGGCCAAACACTGTTACTTGAGTACATAAAATATACACTCCAGTTGAATCATAGATCCATGCAATCATTCTGGACTCATGCAGGCTATCACAGGATTTTCTTGCAAAATCAAGGAGTCAAAGAGAAGATACACAAAATATGGAAGTCATTCCTGAGAGTATATATATGGACCAAAACAAAACACCAAAGCTTATATAACATCATGACTTGATTATGTATGGGCTAGTGATACCCAAAGACTAGGTCATAATACTGAAGGAAAGACACCTGTAGAATCACAGCTGTTCCTGAGTACAAGGTAAGTATCAACCAAGGGTGTTATATGTCATTTGTTAATTAAAATACTCTCCAGCAATGTTGATTCACAAGAAACTGTTGAGACCAACATGCTTACTTCAAGATTAAAATTATATCAGATAAAATTCTAGATGCTGTGTCATATATCCAAAGGACCCAGCAAATGCATTTGGGAAGGAACTTATGTAAAGCACTAGTAATCAAAGTCCAAATTCAGCTTCAGAGAAGTTATCAGATTGCTGGAAAATTGCCTGAGAATGTGGAAGTATTCAAAGGGGAGATGTAAAACATCCTTGGATAAACTCAACGAACCTGAAAACATTTCCACTGAAGAAAAATAATCTAGGGCATGAATTTCTAACTTATCCATATATTCTGAATAATAACTAATCTAATATTTTAAAAGTAACTCTTATATGCCAAATACTGTGCTTAGTATCTTACTGCATCTCATTTAAATTTCTTAAAAGTCATATCCATTGTTCCTATCACCATTTTAAAATTAAAGATGGAACTCTGACGATCAGAGAGCCTAAATAACTGCTAAAAGTTACTCAGCTAAAAAGAAGTAGTGCTGAGCCTAGAATCTTTGTTGGCATAACTCTAATGGTTAAGCATCTTAAAAAGCTAAGGTAGATTTATTCCCCCAAGTTTGAAAATCTTCTATGTTATACTATTTATGCTAACATTAAAATCTAGTGCAAAGTCTAAGTGGAGACAACAAATGTCTAGTGAACTAAGACATAGTGGTATAGTTATACCTATAGTCAACTATCTCCTTTCTATTATTTCTGAAGTAAGATCTTAACAAACTTTAACCTTGACTAAGCTTAAACACTAGCTTTTATTTAAAGAAAAGACATCCGTAATTTTTAATGTCTACATTTCTTGGAATTTTCCAAAGTTTTAGGGAAATTCTGCTTTCTATAGCTAAGGGGAAGGGAGAAGTGGAAACTCATGGATATCATCATAGACTACTGCATCAATAGGAATATTATTTATTTTACCAATGAGAAATTACATTCTAAGTCGGTATTTACAATAATGCATTGCTAGATGCTATCATTTATGACATTGCATCTATAGTCATAGCAGTTGAATTTAAGGAATGTGTAAATAGGAACTTTATCTTATCTAGACATACAGTAGGCATTTTCTTTTTTTTTTTTTTTTTGAGACGGAGTCTCGCTGTGTCTCCCAGGCTGGAGTGCAGTGGCGTGATCTCGGCTCACTGCAAGCTCCGCCTCCCGGGTTCACGCCATTCTCCCACCTCAGCCTCCCAAGTAGCTGAGACTACAGGCGCCCGCCACCACGCCCGGCTAGTTTTTTGTATTTTTAGTAGAGACGGGGTTTCACCATGTTAGCCAGGATAGTCTCGATCTCCTGACCTCGTGATCCACCCGCCTCGGCCTCCCAAAGTGCTGGGATTACAGGCTTGAGCCACCGCGCCCGGCCACAGTAGGCATTTTCAATATATCATTTTTATTTGCTGCCTAATACAACTACAAACATTCAAGTTTGTGGGAGGAAATTCACCATTGCATCTATTGTACTACATTTATTTTTATTTTAGAAGAGTTCAAGAAATTTCAGGGGATTGATTATGGGATTTAAGATCTTTCACTTTGGGCCAGACTTCCAAAGCTGCATCAATAATGATTGAAAGTTGTGCATCTCTTTGGGCAGTATAGTAGCCTATATCAAATCACTTAGTGGTCTTAATTCCTGAGGGAACTGTCATGATTGACAATTTGAACAAAGAGGACAAGAATAGAATGAACCTGTTAACTAGGATTGAGTGAATTTCTCCTGTGGGCGTGACAGTATTTACCCACTGCAATTTAGCTTTCTGTGACCAGAGAGTTTTAAAATGGAGAAAGATGTTTTGTTCAGTGGAGAAATAAGAGGGATACAGCAGACTTGGATTCCAGTGAACACACAAGAACAACCTTCTTATTCTTTCTAAATTGCTGTCATCATATACTACATCAATTATAGATGAATATGATAATGTTTTTGCCTTGACTCTCCAGATTTGCTTTGTTGAAGTTCATTAATGTGAACTGTCATACCATTTATTATTAAGTAACAGAAGAAGATTAATATACAATTATATGTTATTTTTATTTTTTATTATACTTTAAGTTCTAGGGTACATGTGCACAACGTGCAGGTTTGTTACATGTGTATACTTGTGCCATGTTGGTGTGTTGCACCCATCAACTCGTCAGCACCCATCAACTCGTCATTTACATCAGATATAACCACCAATGCCATCCCTACCTCCTCCCCTCTCCCTCCTCTCCCCCCTCTCCACAATAGGCCCTGGTGTGTGATGTTCCCCTTCCCGTGTCCAAGTGATCTCATTGTTCAATTCCCACCTATGAGTGAGAACATGTGGTGTTTGGTTTTCTGTTCTTGCCATAGTTTGCTGAGAATGATGGTTTCCAGCTGCATCCATGTCCCTACAAAGGACACAAACTCATCCTTTTTTATGGCTGCATAGTATTCCATGGTGTATATGTGCCACATGTTCTTAATCCAGTCTGTCACTGATGGACATCTGGGTTGATTTCAAGTCTTTGCTATTGTGAATAGTGCCACAATAAACATACGTGTGCATGTGTCTTTATAGCAGCATGATTTATAATCTTTTGGGTATATACCCAGTAATGGGATGGGTGGATCATATGGTATTTCCAGTTCTAGATCCTTTGGGAATCACCATACTGTTTTCCACAATAGTTGAACTAGTTTACAATCCCACCAACAGTGTCAAGTGTTCTTATTTCTCCACATCCTCTCCAGCACCTGTTCTTTCCTAATGATTGCTATTCTAACTGGTGTGAGAGGGTATCTCATTGTGGTTTTGATTTGCATTCCTCTGATGGCCAGTAATGAGCATTTTTTATTTTTTCATGTGTCTGTTGGCTGTATGAATGTCGTCTTTTCAGAAATGTCTGTTCATATCCTTTGCCCACATGTTGATGGGGTTGTTTGTTTTTTTCTTGTAAATTTGTTTGAGTTCTTTGTAGGTTCTGGATATTAGCCCTTTGTCAGATGAGTAGATTGCAAAAATTTTCTCCCATTCTGTAGGTTGCCTATTCACTCTGATGGTAATTTCTTTTGCTGTGCAGAAGCTCTTTAGTTCAATTAGATCCTATTTGTCAATTTTGGCTTTTGTTGCCGTTGCTTTTGGTGTTTTAGACATGAAGTCCTTGCCCATGCCTATGTCCTGAATGGTATTACTTAGGTTTTCTTCTAGGGTTTCTATGGTTTTAGGTCTAATATTTAAGTCTCTAATCCATCTTGAATTAATTTTCATATAAGGAGTAAGGAAAGGATCCAGTTTCAGCTTTCTACTTATGGCTAGCAAGTTTTCCCAGCACCGTTTATTAAATTTCCCCATTTCTTGTTTTTGTCAGGTTTGTCAAAGATCAGATGGCTGTAGATGTGTGGTATTATTTCTGAGGACTCTGTTCTGTTCCATTGGTCTATATCTCTGTTTTGGTACCAGTACCATGCTGTTTTGGTTACTGTAGCCTTGTAGCATAGTTTGAAGTCAAGTAGTGTGATGCCTCCAGCTTTGTTCTTTTGACTTAGGATTGTCTTGGCAATGTGCGCTGTTTTTTGGTTCCATATGAACTTTAAAGCAGTTTTTTCCAATTCTGTGAAGAAACTCATTGGTAGCTTGATGGGGATGGCATTGAATCTATAAATTACCTTGGGCAGTATGGCCATTTTCACAATATTGATTCTTACTATCCATGAGCATGGTATGTTATTCCATTTGTTTGTGTCCTCTTTTATTTCACTGAGCAGTGGTTTGTAGTTCTCCTTGAAGAGGTTCCTTACATCCCTTGTAAGTTGGATTCCTAGGTATTTTAATCTCTTTGAAGCATATGTGAATGGAAGTTCATTCATGATTTGGCTCTCTGTTTGTCTGTTATTGGTGTATAAGAATGCTTGTGATTTTTGCACATTAATTTTGTATCCTGAGACTATGCTGAAGTTGCTTATCAGCTTAAGGAGATTTGGGGCTGATAAAATAGGGTTTTCTAAATATACAATCATGTCATCTGTAAACAGGGACAATTTGACTTCTTCTTTTCCTAACTGAAAACGCTTTATTTCTTTCTCTTGCCTGATTGCCCTAGCCAGAACTTCCAACACTATCTTGAATAGGAGTGGTGAGAGAGGGCATCCCGTCTTGTGCCAGTTTTCAAAGGGAATGCTTCTAGTTTTTGCCCATTCAGTATGATATTGGCTGTGGGTTTCTCATAAATAGCTCTTATTATTTTGAGATATGTTCCATCAATACCGAATTTATTGAGAGTTTTTAGCATGAAGGGCTGTTGAATTTTGTCAAAGGCCTTTTCTGCATCTATTGAGATAATCATGTGGTTCTTGTCTTTGGTTCTGTTTATATGCTGGATTATGTTTATTGATTTGCAAATATTGAACCAGCCTTGCATCCCAGGGATGAAGCCCACTTGATCATGGTGGATAAGCTTTTTGATGTGCTGCTGAATCCGGTTTGCCAGTATTTTATTGAGGATTTTTGCATCGATGTTCATCAGGGATATTGGTCCAAAATTCTCTTTTTTTGTTGTGTCTCTGCCAGGCTTTGGTATCAGGATGATGTTGGCCTCATAAAATGAGTTAGGGAGGATTCCCTCTTTTTCTATTGATTGGAATAGTTTTAGAAGGAATAGTACCATCTCCTCCTTGTACCTCTGGTTGAATTCGGCTGTGAATCCATCTGGTCCTGGACTTTTTTTGGTTGGTAGGCTATTAATTATTGCCTCAATTTCAGAGCCTGCTATTGGTCTATTCAGGGATTCAACTTCTTCCTGGTTTAGTCTTGGGAGAGTGTAAATGTCCAGGAATTTATCCATCTCTTCTAGGTTTTCCAGTTTATTTGCATAGAGGTGTTTATAGTATTCTCTGATGGTAGTTGTATTTCTGTGGGGTTGGTGGTGATATCCCCTTTATCATTTTTTATTGCATCTATTTGAATCTTCTCTCTTTTTTTCTTTCTTAATCTTGCTAGTGGTCTATCAATTTTGTTGATCTTTTCAAAAAACCAGCTCCTGGCTTCATTGATTTTTTGGAAGGTTTTTTGTGTCTATCTCCTTCAGTTCTGCTCTGATCTTAGTTATTTCTTCCCTTCTGTTAGCTTTTGAATGTGTTTGCTCTTGCTTCTCTAGTTCTTTTAATTGTGATGTTAGGGTGTCAATTTTAGATCTTTCCAGCTTTCTCTTGTGGGCATTTAGTTCTATAAATTTCCCTCTACACACTGCTTTAAATGTGTCCCAGAGATTCTGGTATGTTGTATCTTTGTTCTCATTGATTTCAAAGAATGTCTTGATTTCTGCCTTCATTTCGTTATGTACCCAGTAGTCATTCAGGAGCAGGTTGTTCATTTTCCATGTAGTTGAGTGGTTTCAATTGAGTTTCTTAATCCTGAGTTCTAGTTTGATTGCACTGTGGTCTGAGAGAGAGTTTGTTATAATTTCTCTTGTTTTACATTTGCTGAGGAGTGCTTTACTTCCAACTATGTGGTCAATTTTGGAATAAGTGCAATGTGGTGCTGAGAAGAGTATATATTCTGTTGATTTGGGGTGGAGAGTTCTGTAGATGTCTATTAGGTCCACTTGTTGCAGAGTTGAGTTCAATTCCTGGATATCCTTGCTAACTTTCTGTCTCATTGATCTGTCTGATGTTGACAGTGGAGTGTTGAAGTCTCCCATTATTATTGTGTGGGAGTCTAAGTCCCTTTGTAAGTCTCTAAAGACTTTCTTTATGAATCTGGGTCCTCCTGTATTGGGTACCTATATATTTAGGATCATTAGCTCTTCCTGTTGAATTCATCCCTTTACCATTATGTAATGGCCTTCTTTGTCTCTTTTGATCTTTGATGATTTAAAGTCTGTTTTATCAGAGACTAGTATTGCAACCCCTGCTTTTTTTTGTTCTCCATTTGCTTAGTAGATCTTCCTCCATCCCTTTATTTTGAGCCCATGTGAGTCTCTGCATGTGTGATGGGTCTCCTGAATACAGCAAACTAATGGGCCTTGACTCTTTATCCATTTTGCTAGTCTGTGTCTTTTAATTGGACCATTTAGTCCATTTACATTTAAGGTTAATATTGTTATGTGTGAACTTGATCCTGTCACTTTGACATTAGCTTGTTATTTTGCTCCTTAGTGATGCAGTTTCTCCCTAGCATCAATGGTCTTTACATTTTGGCATGTTTTTGCAATGCCTGGTACCATTGTTCCTTTCCACAGTGCTTCCTTCAGGGTCTCTTGTAAGGCAGGCCTAGTGGTGACAAAATCTCTAAGCATTTTTTTGTCTGTAAAGGATTTTATTTCTCCTTCACTTATGAAACTTAGTTTGGCTGGATATGAAATTCTGGGTTGAAAATTCTTTTCTTTAAGAATATTGAATATTGGCCTCCACTCTCTTCTGGCTTGGAGAGTTTCTGCTGAGAGGTCTACTGTTAGTCTAATGGGCTTCTCTTTGTGGGTAACCTGACCTTTCTCTCTGGCTGCCCTTAACATTTTTTCCTTCATTTCAACTTTGGTGAATCTCACAATTATGTGTCTTGGAGTTGATCTTCTCGAGGAGTATCTTTGTGGCGTTCTCTGTATTTCCTGAATTTGAATGTTGGCCTCCCTTACTAGGTTTGGGAAGTTCTCCTGGATGATATCGTGAAGAGTGTTTTCCAACTTGGTTCCATTTTCCCCCTCACTTTCAGGCACACCAATCAGATGTAGATTTGGTCTTTTCATATAATCCCATATTTCTTGGAGGCTTTTTTCATTTCTTTTTCCTCTAGACTTCTCGCTTCATTTCATTCATTTGAGCTTCAATCATTGATACTCTTTCTTCCAGTTGATTGAGTCGGTTACTGAAACTTGTGCATTTGTCACGTAATTCTCATGTCATGGTTTTTATCTCTATCAGTTCGTTTATGGCCTTCTCTGCATTGATTATTCTAGTTATCCATTCTTCCATTCTCTTTTCAAGATTTTTAGTTTCTTTGCGCTGGGTACATAGTTCCTCCTTTAGCTTTGAGAAGTTCGATTGACCAAAACCTTCTTCTCTCAACTTGTCAAAGTCATTCTCCATCCAGCTTTGATCCGTTGCTGGTGATAAGGTGCATTCCTTTGGAGGGGGAGATGCGCTCTTATTTTTTGAATTTCCAGCTTTCGTACCCTGCTTTTTCCCCATCTTTGTGGTTTTATCTGCCTTTGATCTTTGATGATGGTGACGTACTGATGGAGTTTTGGTGTGGGTGTCCTTTCTGTTTGTTAGTTTTCCTTCTAACAGTCAGGACCCTCAGCTGCAGGTCTGTTGGAGTTTGCTTGAGGTCCACTCCAGACCCTGTTTGCTTGGGTATCAGCAGCAGATGCTGCAGAAGATAGAATATTGCTGAACAGCGAGTGTTGCTGTCTGATTCTTGCTCTGGAAACTTCGTTTCAGAGGTGTGCCCAGATGTGTGAGGTGTGAGGTGTCAGTCTGCACCTAGTGGGGTATGTCTGCCAGTTAGGTTACTCAAGCATGCAGTCTGTCCATTCTCAGATCTCAACCTCCATGCTGGGAGACCCACTGCTCTCTTCAAAGCTGTCAGACAGGGTCATTTACATCCGCAGAGGTTTCTGCTGCTTTTTGTTTAGCTATGCCCTGTCCCCAGAGGTAGAGTCTACAGAGGCAGGCAGGCAGGCCTCCTTGAACTGTGGTGGGCTCCACCCAGTTTGAGCTTTCCTGTGGCTTTGTTTACCTACTTAAGCCTCAACAATGGCGGGTGCCCCTCCCCCAGCCTTGCTGCTGCCTTGCAGTTAGATCTCAGACTGCTGTGCTAGCAATGAGGCAGGCTCCGTGGGCGTGGGACCCTCTGGGTCAGGTGTGGGATATAATCTCCTAGTGTGCCGTTTGCTAAGACCTTCAGTAAAGCACAGTATTAGGGTGGGAGTTACCCAATTTTCCAGGTGTTGTGTGTCTCAGTTTCCCTTGGCTGGGAAAAGGGATTCCCTTCCCCCTTGCACTTCCCAGATGAGGCAATGCCTGGCCCTGCTTCAGCTCTCACTGGTTGGGCTGCACCAACTGACCACCACCGATTGTCCAGCACTCTCCAGTGAGATGAACCCGGTACCTCTGTTGAAAATGCAGAAATCACCCGTCTTCTGTGTCGCTCACGCTGGGAGTTGGAGGCTGGAGCTGTTCCTATTCGGCCATCTTGCTCAGGGACTTCTAATTATATGTTATATACTCTATTTTACATGTTTCAGGGAAATTTAGCTGGAGTTTGTAGATTTGTGGATCTATAATTTAAGAAAAATTTTAACAGTTTCTGGGCATTCTCAAGATATTTTTAAACTACCATCCTCTCTCTTAATATAAATCATATAAACCACAAAGTCTTAGCAGTTTGTAGCTATTCTCCTCAACAATTTGGTGGTAAATAAGTCTCTCAGTGTAGACTCCTTGGATTCTGTAGGATTGGTATCTTCTCTAAGTAACTTAGAACACTGTTTGAAAATACTCCAGATCCCAGAGGAAACAAAGCAAAGAAGTGAAACCCTTTCCTCACTGCTGTAAGTGAATGAGTATTTCATAATCACTTAGACCAATGGCAGATATACCTTAAGTGTTTTATGCTCATTACATATAAACTAAGCATTTCAGAATAATTTTAAAGATAGTTTTAATGGTTTATAGACTGTCTTTTAAATGGGAAATCTCCTAAATGGAACCCCTTTTAGCAATGTCTACAGCAGGCACTAAAACAAGAGGGGTGATATGAGTAAAGAATTAAAGTGGCACTGATTTCTTCTTCTCCACTTTAGTCTGACTTCCCAGTCTCAGCCCAGTAAGGGATCTTTCCAAATGGGTTTTGATTTTTTACAGGATATTGCTGACCAGTCACAAAACAATGTAATGGAGTCCCATAGTCCTCAGCCTTCTACTAAATATGATTCAAATATCAATCAGTGGCATAGGGTTGCATCTGTGCTTGGTGCACAATCCCTGATAGTGTACACATAGCACCAATCACAAAATCGCTAGTCACCAAAGGAAACTTGTTTCTTAATTGCTCCATTTCTCAAAATCCTTACATCACAAGTGGGTACTGACCTTGCTTGATCTATTTCCCCCAGTAAAATATAAAGTCTAATTATTGTTCACTTGACTTTTCTATATAACTCAAAACTATCTGCTTACTAGGTCATCTTGGTGAGTGGAAAGTTATCATGGAAGCATAACTGCGGTCAGTATATTTAGACAGTATGTGTACTTTAAGCTTTGTTTTTCAGAGGAAAATGCTTTTCAGATTATCACATGTGCTAAATTTGGTCACATTCCAGAGAATATGAATGTACTTTAGGATAGCCTCTTGAAGTGAATACTTCTTAGTGATACCACCGTGTGATCTCATTTCTTTAAGTCTTTTTTTGTTTTTAAAATTGACATTTAACTTTTCTTCTTTGTAAAAATTCCATCAGAATGTTTTATGTGATCTTAGTGATTGGATACATAGACATTTTTTAGATAGGGGTCCCCAATCCCTGGGCTGCAGACAGGTATCAGTCTGTCACCTGTTAAGAACAGGGCCACATTGCAGGAGGTGAGCGGCTGGTGAGCCACCATTACTGCCTGAATTCTGCCTCCTGTCAGCTCAATGGTGGCATTAGATCCTCATAGGGGTGTGAACCCTATTGTGAACTGTGCATGTGAGGGATTTACGTTGCCTGAACCTTACAAGAATCTAACTAATGCTTGATGATCTGAGGTGGAACGGTTTCATCCTGAAACCACCTCACCATCTCTCACCCCTGTCCCACCACCTGCATCCTATGAAAAAATTGTCTTCCATGAAATCAGTCCCTGTTGCCAAACAGGTTGGGGACCACTGGTTTACATGAGCCCTCACAGAATAATTAGCAACAATCACACACCTCTTATGGCTCAGAGGGAGCTTATTCCATTTCCCCAAAACTTCAAAACAAAAAGTGGGTTCTTACTATTGGGTAATATGAATTGCTGTGGACTGAAATATGTCTTCTCAAAATTCATATATTTAGGCCCTAACCCCCAATGTGATGACATTTGAAGGTGGGGACATTGGTAGGTAATTTGGTTTAGATGAGGTCATGAGCATGAAGATCCCATAATAGGAATTGTGCCCTTATAAGAAGTACAAGAGAGGCCAGAGCTCTTTCTCTCTTACATGTCAGACACAGTGATATGGCAGTTATCTGCAAGTCAGAAAGAGAGCTCTCACCAGAACCCAAATTGGTGATCAGCTTGATCTGGGACTTCCCAGCCTCAAAAACTATGAGAAATAAACTTCTGTTATTTAAGCTACTTAGTATGGCATTTTTAAAATGGTAATCTGAGCAGACTAATACATCAACAGAGAAAGGAGTTCCACTGGTTATTTGTTCCACTGGTTATTTATTCTCTATTTGTGGCCTGACCCAGCCAGTTGTGTTCTTCCATCTGCATGAATGTGTTTAACCCCCTTATGAACCAAGGTGATGGTTCCTTATAGACTATAACCCTCTGCCAAATTACATTTGGATCTTCAGCACTTCATTAAATGTTCCCCAAGAGATAGTTTACCACTTATTATTACTCTTTATTTACAAAATGTCATTTAATTTATATTTAACAATTATTGTTTAACATGGAAATTTATTAATATTCCAAATTCTCAACTAAGTTTTAAATGTTGACTTACCAATATCCATTGATTTCCAATTTTATAGTTAAAATAACCAATAAATTATTAACTTTTTATAACTATAGTTGTTGTATTATCTACAATTATATATTATTTTTGCTTTCCAATTACTTAATCTCCAAATGAAAACACTTATTTCTTAGTACCTAATTGTTCTATTCAAACCTAGTCTCTGCTATTAAGATATTTTAGCTAACATTATTTGCTCTAACAAAAATTAATGCATTCCCATTATTCTACAGTAATTTCAATTTTATGTTGTTACAATAATTTTATTAAATTTTGATGAGCTGTTGAATGAAATACTATCATTTGCCTAATTTTTGAAATATTTCTAGATTCCAGTTAGTGGTATTTTAAGCTATTTTTCTTTATAAAATCTCTCACATTGATCAATTTACTGTGACATTGATCATGTGACCTCTATTTTCAGTGGGTTCTTAATAAAATATTTTTATCTTTAATTCTTTATACACAAAATTATAGATAGAAAGGAAAATGGAAACTGAATTTCTAGATTCCTGGTGCTATTGACAAAATACTATACTCGGTGTCTAAGGAGCATAGTTTTTAAAAAATTGGAAAGAAAAAATTATGTGAATGTAATTAGTTTTCAAAGACTTTGAGTAGGACATTTCACTTCCACTGTGACTGTTATCCAGAGTTGTAGTAATTGAATTGAAATACAAAGATAGAAAAACTGCAGAAAGATCAAGAGCTTATATATAGAATTTTAAATTTATAATCAACTTTAGATTTTTAAGTAATCATTGAGCACTTATTATTATAACACCAATATGTTAAGATATAATCTGAAGATTTAACAAAGGAAAACAGAATAATTTTTAAAATATTTTTCAATAATAATGACTTTCTCTAGTGAGATCTGGGAAGCTCCAATGCTAATTCCATTTTCCCTAAGTACAAGGGAATTATGATATTTCTATTATTAGCAGCAGCCTTGCTAAACTCTTGAACTTCATTACTATTATAGATCAGGGTATCCTTTTATTTGGCTTATGGCCTATTCATTTTTCCATTTAACTTAATGAATCAGAAAACAGTTTTGAGTGGAGTTACTTAGGGAAGAGCTGGCAGTTATCAAAACCGCTTTGAGTATGCAAAAACAGGCACCATATTACGTCCTAGTGGGAGAAGAAAAGTGTGTGACTTTTCTGGAAAGTGGTTGGGGATTGATAACTAACATCATCCGTTTTGTTTGACCCAGGAATGTCAATACTGTACTGGAAATTTATGCTTATTAAATGTGTCAGTGTTCATCTCAGATATTTTTGTGACCTGAGAATAATGGAAACAAGCTAAATGCCTATCAAGCATACAAAGAAAGTGATGGCTTAGCCTTATTACTATGCAACTATTTAGGCTACAGCCAATGTAAATATTTAACAGCATAATTAAATAAGCATTCAAGTAATAAATAATGATACTTGGTATGTAGATTATGTTAACTTTTTTCTAGTTTATAGCTTTTCTCTAGATACTAGAGATAAAAAATACAACAAGATATAAATTGTAAACATCTTCAGGTTGGGATTATATTCTTTTTCATTAAATGTATATATCATCTTATTATTTACATATTCAATGAATCTTTACTTTTATAAATCAGTATGTTGATTTATTTCAGAAAGCAGTTTGAGGCTTAAATAATGGAATCTTAAACATAATTGTGATATTTAACTACATATATGACATAGACATCACTAAATATACTATGATAACTTCTTCACGACGAAAGGAAAAATCAGAAAATTTTCCACAAAATTGTTTTATAAATAGTATCTTAACTTGTAAGAAATAGTTTTTTTTAAAGATCTATTGAAGAATTGTCACTGCTCTGGTGGATATAAGTTACATATTCTAAATCATGGGTGGTTTTTGAAGAATGAATTCAGAATTTTCTTGGTATTCTTTATTTTGTCCAGGAAGAGATGCTTAAATTTGTTAGTTTATTTCAGTTCACTTTTTCCTTTATTCTAATTCTGAATATGAACAATTTTATACTAACCTGTTTAATGAAAAAAGTTCCAGGGATGAGTTTAAAATATTTGGAAAACAACTGTCTTCTTGTGCATGCTGAGATATTTACTGTATGCCTGTTGAATTTTTATAGTATTGTTTAATTCAAATACCACTTACTTTAAGAGGTTTTCTCTGATATTTTCAACTGGGTATGATCACTTTCTCTCTTTTCTAAAAGTGACAACTTTAGTTTGTATTTATTGCAGCATTTTCCATGGTTTGTCTTGTATTATAGTACTTACTTGAGTAATAGCTCTAGACTTCAGCAAATAACGTTTAGTGTATGATCCATTCTTTCTTAGTCATTTCTGCCTCTCTTTCATCCTTTCCTTGGTTTTTGAATATTGTATATATTAATATTGTTGGCAGACTCTTGTGAATACCTGATATATTAGTCCATTCTCATGCTGCTAATAGACATACCTGAGACTGGGTTATTTTTATTTTTTATTTTTATTTTTTGACATGGATTCTCACTCTTTCACCCAGGCGGGAGCGCAGTGGTGTGATCTTGGCTCACTGCAAGCTCTGTCTCCTGGGTTCACGCCATTCTCCTGCCTCAGTCTCCTGAGTAGCTGGGACTACAGGTGCCCACCACCATGCCCGGCTAATTTTTTGTATTTTCAGTAGAGATAGGGTTTCACCATGTTAGCCGGAATGGCAGACTGGGTAATTTATAAAAGAAAGAAGTTCAATGGATGCATAGTTACACATGAATGGGGAGGCCTCACAATCTTGACAGAAGGCAAATGAGGAGCAAAGGTACATCTTACATGGTGGCAGGCAAAATGCCAAAGATGCCTCCCATTTTGGTTATCTTTACAGCAGCATGCCACTCCCAGCACCAATTTACTGTGTTAGTCCATTCTCATACTGCTAATAAATACATACCTAAGACTGGAATTGATAAAGGAAAGAGGTTTAACAGACTCACAGTTCCACATGGCTGCGGAGGCCTCACAGTCATGGCGGAAGGCGAAGGAAGAGCAAATGTATGTCTTATATGGCGGAAGGCAAGAGGGCATGTGCAGAGGAACTTACCTTTATAAAACCATCAGCTCTCATGAGACTTATTCACTCTCATGAGAACAGCATGGGAAAAAAACCCACTCCCATGATTCAATTACCTCCCACTGGGTCCCTCCCACAATACATAGTGATTATTACAATTCAAGTTGAGATTTGGGTGGGGACACAGGGACAATCCATATTACTTGGTGGTGGTTGTTTTTTTTTTTTTTGTCTGTTGTTGTTTTTAATTTTTTGATCAGTGTAAGTGTCTTAGTGACTCTGTAATTTAGACGGAAATTCAAGACCACTAAATCAGCAGAATGGTAGAGTTTATTGGCTAGTGATTTTGTCTGCTCCAAAAAAACATTTTATCTAAAGCACATTTTTGAGCTGCCTTTAATTTATAATAAATGTATCATATATGGATTCAAAGGTAAAAATCTCTCGAATACAAATTAAAAGACTTTATTTATTCTGATAACATTCTTTATAATGTTACAGAGCACTTACCACCTCAATCTGATATTTCCAGAATGAAAACCCTTAATCTTTTAAATTAGTTATCATATGACAGATACTTGAACTTTTTATTCTTCTGAAATACAGCTACATTATCATATCTTTCCTAAGTTTTCAGGACCAAAAACATAGCCGTTCTCTAGGTTTGAATGAAACATCAATAGCTAGATATATTTCTGATTTACTTTCATCCTGTATCTTTCCAAGGCAAGAGCCCTGTTAGCCTTTTGGGGTAAAGCAATTCATTAAAATGTGGCCTCAATTTTAACTAAGTGAAATTAAAAATACAGTTTTTTAATCATACTAGCCAGATTTCAAGGGTTCAAAAGTCACATGTGGTTATTGACTAACTTTTTGGATACTGTAGATACGGAATGTTTCTACCTTCATAGAAAATTCTTTGGAACAACAGCAACAGTAGTTTACAGTTTATCTTTTATTTTACAGCAGCTTTCATAGATAGACACTTTACATGAGCTCCATCCAGACTTCTAAATTAAAAACAAAGAGACAGTTTGTTTGCACTGAAAAATTCATTTTCCCTTGTCATTTGTTTTATAGTTGTAACATTTTTTTGACTGTTATAAACCATTTTTGTGTCAAAATGTAGGTATTTTTTCCAATGCCTGACAGCTCTCTAATTTTTCTTTTTATCACCGGTTTTCAGTAATTTTATTATGATGTGTCTGGTGTGGTTTTATACATATTTATTCTGCTTGAGGTTCATTGAAATTATTGTATCTGTGGGATTATCATTTTTATCAAATGTGGAATATTTTGGTCATTAATTTTCTTGAATATTTTTCTACCAGTCCCTCTGGGACTCCAGATTTATGTGTTTAACAGCTTGACAGAGTTCAATATTAACTCACTGAGGCTCTGTATATTTTTTCAGTGTTTTATCTCTATACTACATTTTACATATTCTCTATTTCTACAACTTCTAATTCACAAATTTGTTCTTCTGAAGTTTCATCACCATTCAGTGATTTTTTAAAAAATTGTTAGATATTATAGTTTTTATCTTTAAAAGTCCCATTTGATTCATTTTTAAAATCTTTAATGTCTCTTCTGGTCATGGGTCATATTTTAATTCTTAAGATCTGTAGGAGGTTTTGCATGATGGTGAAAATAGTGTATTTTATGTGATTGAATGTCTGAGTTCTATTTTTTCCTTTTTTTTTTTTTTTTGTGAGATGGAGCTTCACTTTGTTACTGGAGTGCAGTGGGGTGCTTTCTGCTCACTGCAACCTCTGACTCCCAACTTCAAGTGATTCTTCTGCCTCAGCTTTCCAAGTAGTTGGGATTTACAGATGTGTGCCACCACACTTGGCTGTTTTTTGTTTGTTTGTTTGTTCGTTTTTTGGGTTTTTTTGTATTTTAGTAGAGATGGGGTTTTATCATGTTGGCCAGGCTGGTCTCAGACTCCTGACCTCAAGCCATCCGCCCACTTCAGCCTCCCAAAGTGCAGGGATTACAGGCATGAACTACCACACCTGGCCCTATTATTGATTTTAAAGAAGTGTTATACTTTTCTTTGATAGACTTTTGACTTGTTTCTGCTTTAGTTTGATCATCTTAAGCCTTGTTTTCAGCTTTTGCTAGCGTGGTCACAGAATACCTTTACCTGTTGGAATCTTTAATCCCATTACTAAGGCCCACCCTTCTGATGCCTAAATTTAATTCTCCAGGTAGTCAATTTGGCCTCTCCACTGCTGCTGGTAGGAACATGAATGATTCTTGGCCTTTTGCAGTTATTGGAATCATTCAGTCCACAAATTTGCAATAACTTCTTGCCCAGCCTCATGAAACTGTACCCTTTGCATATATGACTTAGAAATCAGCATAGGTTCAAAGGACTTTAAAGCAGATTTCTAGAGTTCTTTTTCTGTGTAGCTCTTTTGTCTCAAGAAACCTGTCACACAAATTCCAACTGCCCCAGATGCTCTGAACTCTGGTCTGTATCTCCTCAACTCAGTAGGTCACTTTCTCAGTTTGTGAGATCCTCCCTACCCCACGGACACTGCTCTAAACCTGAAATATGTTTTCCAGGCAGAAAGCTTGGCTCTCCTATGTTTTACTTGTTTGTCTCTTCTTTCTAAGATGTAATGGCTCTGTACTGCCTGTATTTAATGTCTGAAAAACAGTTGCTTCATCTGTGTTTCCCTGGTTTTCTATTTCTTTGAACCAGGAGGGTTAATTTAGTCACTGTTACTCCATCATCGCTGAAAGTAGAAGTCTTTCTTCAACTGATTTAAAAGTTTCTGTAATAGAAAAGATATTAAACTATGAATTGAGGCCTAACTTTTAGAGAATGTTGAAATGACAGAATGCAATACTACAACAAAACTTATAAACCCAGATAGACTCATTTAAAATGATAAACGCTTATATACAATTATAAACACTGATAGAAACTAGCAAGTCAGTGGTTGTGAAAAAAATTAGATACATAGATATGTATAGATTTTAAGGTAGGTAAGAGTTATTAATTAGAATTACACAGTTGTAAGTTTGGAGGTACAGGTATGAGTGTCATCCACACAGACTAAAAGAACAGAGCAGAGTCCAAGATAGCATGTTGACATTCACAGTGAGCATTCAGAGTACAACTGTACCTTCAAATTAAATTTAACCAAGGGTTACTATCAATGGCAGACCACCGGGCTCTGTAAACCACAGGTCTGATCTATTCTAGAAATTCTTATATTTGCATTTTAACCAATGTATATCTGTCCAGGAAATAAAATGTCAACCATAAGAATTGTTTACCCTTAAAAATAACTCTATGGTGTTTCTAAAAGTATGTGTCACATGAGAGCACAAACAAAATAGTATGCTTTCTATGGATTGTATTACTGATGTTGACCTGGAATGGTAAGAAAGGAAACTGACTCTAGATTACCTACCTTGATTTTTCTTGTTTCAATTAATTCTCAGAGCATTTGTCTTGAGATATGCAATAGCTCAAATTTCAAGATAAAAAAAAATATCAACTTTCCTTTTTTCAACTCTACTTTGAATAATTCGTACAGGTACCACTTAAATGTAGCTAATCTGAATCAATACAAGGCAGTGTTATAATCTTTGTTTCTAATGATGTTTTACTCTTAATTTTTATGTGAATAACTGAATGTTTTGTTTGTGAAACTGATCTTCATTATAAGGAGATATTTCTAATGTTGGCTGTCCAATATGAAGTAAAGCTTTAAAAATCCCAGAGGTAATATTGAACAACTGAATTTGAAACATTTTATGTTACTTTGTTGCTCTTGATTTCAAGAGTACCTGGTTTAAATGCATAAGTACATTTTCAAGCATATCCAATTTACATGCCTTAAAGACTTCCACCGCCTTAATGTTTAATTTAGAAATATCATTTTAAATGATTCTTAAAATCAGATGCACTTATTTTTATAGCTGTAATATTTTAAGAGAGCCTTCATATAAAAATATAGTTGTCACTGACAAACGGTATCAATTAGCTAATGTTCAACAATGATCATCAATTCAGAGACTGTAACCGTGTTGAAATTTTAGTTTAGCCTTAATGTTGTCTATAATAGGTACTGTAAATGATGCATGACAAAAAATAGGTTGTTAGCAAATGTTGAGGAAGGAAGGAAGGAGGGAGGGAGGGAGGGAAGGAAGGAAGGAAGGAAGGGAGGGAGGGAGGGAGGGAAGGAGGGAGGGAAGGAAGGAAAGAATTTTCAAGGCCTTAAAAATCTGTATGTGCTGGAATACTTAGAAATAAAAGTTTTGTTGAATTTAATTAGACACAAATATTCTACCAAGCTCACAAAATGATTTTGAAAAATACTAGCAATCTTTAGGCAACATAGGAGCCCTTAGTTAAGTGAATTAGAAAGTGAAGTTAAGAATAACATTTCAACAGTTACCTAATCTCCTAATTTGCTGATCATTGATGAACATTGGCTCATATGTTTTGTTTTGTGTTTTTATGAAACTGACATGTGCTATTGGTTCAAATAAATAGCATATATAGTATTCTGGCTAAGTTGCTTATTTTTAAAATTATGGTTTTCTTATGTTAAATTTTCAAATTAAATTTCTAATACCATTTTTTCTTTTCCACAGCCTTTAATGGAGAAAACTGTTGTTTCTGACAGAAGGGTTCTGATATTGAAATAGACAATATGTCTACCTATTATAGAAATATAAAAAATAAAAATGCATGTACTCAAACAGAAGATGGAGGTTACATTTCTGTAATACATCTATCATCAGACCTTAGCCATATTGGACTTTTGGTTGCTGTTGATAGAATAAGGCAGATTTTCCTCAAATTTTCTTTTGCAAAATAGATAGACTTAAATATAAAAATGACTGCAAAATGTTCAGTCATTAACAAATCAAGAATTTTTATAACTGTATGTTGTCATTATAAGTTTTTTCTACTGTATTTAGCAATGCAATATTTACCTTTTATATTACTAAATATATTAATTTTCTTCTCAAGAAAATTATTAATACTTAGGGATTGGAGTTTTCCTGAGTGTAATATTGAAAAACTGTTAAAAAGCCAGTGATACCCATTCAATCTAATGATTTAGCTTTTGATTATTTGTTTTGTTTGTTTGTTTAAGGATTAAAGCAAGGAGAGCCAATCATGACTGGCAAAACACAGACCAGCAATGTCACCAATAAGAATGACCCCAAGTCCATCAACTCCCGTGTTTTCATTGGCAATCTAAATACGGCAATTGTCAAGAAAGTTGACATTGAAGCCATTTTTTCAAAGTATGGAAAAATAGTTGGATGCTCCGTTCACAAAGGTTATGCATTTGTACAGTACATGAGTGAGCGACATGCAAGAGCTGCAGTGGCTGGAGAAAATGCCAGAGTCATCGCCGGCCAACCACTTGGTAAGTCATGCTCAGACATGGATCTCATGTTATTGTTCATATATCTGGAAATTGTTTTATTTCTCAAAACCCAAAACCACTGTTGTTTCTACCTCTTCTTTAACCAATTAGAGTGATTTTATATTTATAATTCATATTTTTTCATCCTTATATTGTTTTATATATAGGTATCTTATTCTCTCTATAAATTTATAAATTTGAGATCAAGGCGACTTTGCAATACTTATTACCTCCACCAATCCTAACACAGCCAGGCAAATAATAAATATGCATCAGATTTAACTTTATTTGACTTGAGATAGCGTCTGTCTTCCAGGAAACACTATCCTATGCAAAAAATAACTTCGCTTGTTATACTTACGGCATTTGATTTGAGAGCCTAATGCATTTTCCTCATTTCCTGTGTTTTGGAGGAGAAGGGATAGAAAATAGCAAAAGAAAGTAAATTTTTAGAACTGGGAAAGGAATATAATTCACATTTTAAAAATCTACTTAAAGATTTTGTATATTATGCCTATATAATCATGCATAATAATCAGATTTCTTTCTAACATTCAAGAAACAATGTAGTTTTTTCACAGAAAGGGAAACAGTGAAGTCTGAAATAAAATTAAAAACTTGGAAAAAATATTTTATAATTAATGTGTAGATAAAAATAAAAATCAGATAATTATTTAGATGTTTCTCTACCTTAGGAAAAAAATACAGTTAATATAGTAATGATTCCTCAATTTATATTTCCTGTTCTCTCTAGATTCATGTATCAAACTCATTGTACAGCATCTTCTCATGGATACTCAAAAGGCATTTCAGTTTCATATGGCCAGAACAAAACCCATGATTTTCCACACCCTCAGCCTTCTCCACTCCCAAGCTTCCTCATCACATTAAAGGGAACCCCCATTTTATCCATTTTTTTTTTTAAAACAACAACAACAACAACAACAACTACAACAACTTTGATTCTTAACTTCCTCGATCATCAAGTTCACTTGTCAATATATCTCAAATATATTCCAAATGCAATCTCCTTTTATATGTGTGCTAAAGGCCATCTCATACAGGCCACTATTGTATCTCAGGAGCACTGAAATAACTCCCTTGTTGGTCCACTTCTTTTTACTCTTGCCAGAGTGTCTTTTAAAAACATAGATCAGATTATGTTCTTAACCTCCTTTAAACCTCTAATGCCTTTCTCATACAGAATAAGATTCACATTCTATACCATACCTACAATGCCCTACACTGCCACATCTTCAATTCTATCTCCTTATTCTCTCTCCCTTCTTGAACCACTCTAGTTATGCTGGCTGCCTTGATAATGTCTCAGACATTCCAAGATTGTTCCTACTTCAGAGGCTTTGTATTTGCTCTTCCCTCTGTTCAGACAACAGGTCTTTGCTAATTATTTGTTCCCTACTTTATTGAGTGTGCTGTGCTCAAAATTTACCTGCAATGAGAGGCTGTTACTGACTAGCCTATCTAAAATAGAATAGTCACCTTTCTCCTTCTTTCACTGTCTATTCCATTACTCTGTGTTAATTTTTTTCATGGCACCTATCAGCATCTAGATTACATAGTTTAATGTATAATCTTACCTGTGTCATGACCACAAATATAAAGCTGAAGAAGCATACAAAAGAAGCAAGTTAAAAGTATAGAGAAGTCAAGCTAGAAGAGTGTTAAGAATATTGTGAATATTATCACATGATATAACACAATTAAAACTATTTGGGAAGGTATGGAATTCATTAAAATGTGGGAGATGTTAGAGGTAATAGTCTTGAGGGAAAAAAGCAAAAGATGTTTTGCGTAAGTGCCTGATATTTAACTACAAAAAATCACTATCAGATAGGAATATAATTTTTATTTACATTGGTCCCATCCAACTTTCTATATTTTAAAGAAAGGAAATAAAGGAAGTGCTCTTCAACAGACGTTGGTGTATTTTCCACTTGTCTTTTTGTTTTCCTTAGTGCCTCCATTCTGCTTGCTTACTTTGATATGGGAATTTTCTGACATTTTTGTTTTTCTTTTTAAGTTGAAAGTCTTAATTCAGGGCCATATCCCAGCACATTTCAGGGCAAGCTCTATTTACTGTCTGTATCCTGATTGTTACGAAACTAACAAATACTTGAGGAAATGCATTTAATTATTTTTGTTGTTTGAAAAAATTAACCATCAGTTTAAGATCAATTAAAAGTCTGATTCACTTTTTAATGAGCTACAGCTAATCTTCTGGAGTTCTGTTTCGTATCACGACTCAGTTGATTGTCTTTTTGAGAAGAATGCAATGAACAAAGATAAATACCACACCAACAATGTAGTGCCTTACCTACACAAACCCAAGGAAGAAAATGATACCAAATTGCTCTGTTTTGAGAGGCACAAAGTTAAATTGTGCCTCTTTTAAGATACCATTTCTCATTCTCAGTCATTCCTCTTAGATCCTCTCTTAGTTTTGTCCTCAGGTAACTCTTTAGAGCATATATCCTAATCATCTGTAATCACACTTTGTGCCTGAAACCAAGTCTTAGACTTTAGTTCAAATCTCTTCTTTCACTACGTCTCTCCAAGCTGAATGACTTTTCATACAAAGCAAGTACGTTACAATTTATCCAACAATTTTATTTAGGTCAAGCACTTGACCATATCCACCGTTTTTTGTTTGTTTGTTTGTTTGTTTGTTTTACCTGTGTTGCTAGAAACTCAGGCAAAGGCATATCTTCCAATTGTTCCCTATAGAAGTTAGTTCCTCCATCATGTCCTGAAGAAGACCCTTAGTTTCTAGGATGTGTATACATTTCTAGATTTAAGTATCATACCTTTGTTTTTGATGATTTGAGCAAAACTTCGGTTCAAGCATATTAATCACTTGCTTCTTGAGGTTTTTGATTCCCAAATAAACCCTTTCTAATCTGCCCCCCAACAAACCCTAGCAAGTTCTTAATATGAAGCACATTTTTTATGGATGAAATAATAGGCCGTTATTACATGAAATTGTTATTAGTATCAGCTACAACAACCGATCTAAGCATTCTTCTTTTTCTTAAGAGTGAGAAGGAAATTAATGTTGATTAGATCGTGCACTGGATTAGTACTTTACCCGTATTACCTTATTTGATCTCAAATAATGTGTATTTGTATGTCATTTTCTGAAAAGGAACAGTATTTTATTTACTACATGTTTAAAATGTTTATATATAATTTAGAGATTAAAAATTATACATCAGTAGTACCAGAAAAAATTAAACATCCTAATGTGCATTCTTAAAGTTTTATGAAGACTATAGGTCACTTGGCCATAATTTAATTTATTTTCTTATACATTTCCAGTTGTTTGGCACATTTTTTGCACCATGATAGAGAGTATCCATTTGTATTCTTAACTTCCTGTCTTTGATATATAATAGAACACTGCTAAACCCTCTGTGGAAAAAAAGAAAAAGATTGCATTTTGACTCATTACTTAAGGAGTCTTAAAAAGTCAGAATATATCTATGAAATTATTCAGAATTTTTTAAATCACAATTCCTATAATGTAAAAATCCTCATAAAACTGTCTGTCTATGTTTGGTTATTTAATTGATTTTAATACAATTTAAATATTAGCAGGTAAAATTTAACATATCCTCTTAATATTTAATTGAGTTTGAATTCTAAGTTTGTTAATATTGGAAATATTTATTTCATTCTTCAATCTAAGTGTAGTCATTAGAACTTTTTTCCTCAAACACATGTGCAAGATAAAAACTTTTTAAATGCTTAATAGAGACAATTTTTATGAGTAGTCACACACGAAGTGTCCTTTCACACAAAATGTTATACAGAGGTTAGAGACTCAGACTAGACAGTGCCAATTTTATGTATCTACTGATTACATTGGCTTGATTACAAACATGCTCTAATAAAATATTTGCAATGTCTTTCTTTATATTCAGATTATTATTTTACTCTTACAATGCTTGTGAAAGATACAATTTATGAACTTGACAAGTCAGCTGTTGATAGTAGGAGGAACCAAACACTGAAAATTAATTTATCTAAAGCAATCATTTTTGTCCTGAGACTCATATGCAGGCCCCTGTCCTTAAGAAGCAAAGTTTGCTTTGGGAAAAGAATATATAAAGCAGAGAATTAAATTAATTTTATCACATTGTAAGTGTCTTGCAAATGCAGAAAGATTTCAAAGTGGGGACATGATGAATAGAGATTGTAAATTTTAAAGTAAATATGGTGAATGTACTTAACTAGATCCTGAAGAAAGTAATGGAATTGTCTTAGTAGAGAGGAAGATGTTGGAGAGATTTCCTGCATAAGAACAAAGAAGAGAACATTCAAATGCTTGTAACAATTCCTGTCAAGCATGTGCTGAGAGCAATGGATTTCAAGCATCTTTTTATCACCAACTGTTTTGCATCCAGAGCGATCTTTTCAAAATGCAAATCTAATCATGTCACTGTCTTTTAAAACTTTCAGGGATTTCTCATTGTTCTCAGAAAAAAAGACTGAAACCTTTGCTGTGGGCTACAAGTTTCTACATCATTTGTTTCTTTGTCACCTGCAGACTCACATCATAGCCCCCTCAGCCTTGCTTAGAGCTCCAGCTAAATTGACTTCTTTCAGTTCTTTGAACAACTTGTGTTCTGTCACCCAACAGGGCCTTTGCACATGCTATCTTGACTGCCCAGAATGTTCTTCCCTATGAAACTCTGCACCACCTCACCCTATGTCCCCACTTTATCCCCTTTACCTGGCTAATCATTCTTCAAATCTCAAATGAAATTTCAGTCCTTTAGTGAAACCTACTTGTCTCCCTCAAAGCTAGCTGAAGTGTTTTACTATACTTTCAAGCAAGTGTCTTCTTTTCAATTGTATTTTTATATTTATTATTTTGTAATTGATATCTGTCCCTTCTCTCTCTAAGCTATAAGTTTCTTAGGGCATGGACTATATATAGGTATGTATGTGTGTGTGTGTATATATATATACACACACTTACATGGCAAATGCTCAGTGAGGATGTACTGGATGAATGGTTGGATAGATGGTTAGTTGAAGGAATGGATGGACTTGTCTAAAGGGGTCCCTCACATTGAAAAGAGTACCACAGGAAGAAGAAAAAGAAGCAGGAGGAGGAATAAGAAGAGAACAGGGAAAAGAAGGAAGGAGAAGGGGCAATTGCAACTTCCCCAGAAAGCTAGACGATATAGTTGGGGTTGCTGTTAAGTGAAGACAAAGTGGTTGTGATCAGCTTGCTAAGGAGACTAGGAATTTAACCTTGAAATCCTTCAACAGACATTCCAAAGGTAACTGTTCCATAGGCCTGATTTCAGTTTTTTATAAATATAATCCAGTATTTAATAAGCATGAAATATTAACACATACATACTTTATTCAAAGGTTAGAGTGAATGATATATTGGTTTGAAGAAAGATTTCTATTTATGAAAAACTTCCTACACGTTCCTTAAAATGTCATCCTTTCCTAGTTTTCTCTTATTAATAGCTGTATATTTGCATGGCACTTCATCATTGTCAAAGTTCTTTCATGCACATATTATCTTCTTTGATTTTCACAACAATGCCAAGAAGTAATATTAGTATTTATGCCCATTCTGCTGGCTAGGAGCCAAAGCACAGAGAATTGAACTTAGTCTGTATCACACAAATGGTGGTGCAAAATTGTTGGCTCACGTTTTCTAACCCTAATTATTTTTACTATTTCTCCTTCCAGAAATTTATTCCATTTCAGCAGAGTGATCATAAAGTCTGTCATCCAAACAATAATACTTTTGAGAGTGGAAAGGTTACTCTCACTGATTTTGCTTTGTTTGTGGGGCCTGTCCTGTGCATGGTAGGATGTTAGTAGGATCCCTGACTTCTACCTGCAAGATACCTCTAGTACCCCTTCCAAATAGTGACAGCCAAAAATTGTCTCCATATTACCAAATGTCTCCTGGAAGGCAAAGTCACTCCAGTTAACCTTTACTATTTTAGGGTAATCATACCAAAATAAACGCCATTAATTTTCAGAAATGTTCTAATGGTCTTAGGATAAACTATATTAAAACAATGCTCTGAGTTATTTTGACAGTAACTCATAATTTATAATAAGAATGTATCTTTTCCAATTTCTCAAAAAATAAAACTCAGTAAGCACATTTCAGGGCAATTTCAATTTATTCATGACCATGGCTTACCCACTTACATCACCGGTTTGTTATAAAGTCCTCTGTCTCTTCACATCTTTAATACACTGCCTTTTAGAGGTGTGATTTTTCTTCATTAGATCCCTCCATTCAAACATGTCTAATCGCCACTAGAGATGATGAAGAAAAAGAAAGCATCATGGAAGTGTTAAGTGAAAAATACAGAGTACCAAGATTACTCAGAGGCTTAGGATGATCTTCAAATACATATTATTCAACAACAACACTAAAAACTTGTTAAGACAAAGACAGAACCGCAGCATCCCTAGTTGATGTTGTCTCTAACAAATGCATTAGTTTTACCAAGCATCCATCCTGTTTCATTTTGGTAAGTATTATTCTTCTACATATGTCTCTAGCTTCAAATTAGATGGAGTATCTGAGCATCTAGCAAGGACAGATTGACAAAGAGCCTGGGGTGAAATTAGTATGGATAATCATTTTTGACAAAGTAGTCTACCGCAGAACCCCTAAACAAGCACGTGAACCTTATGGAGATTTCTATGTCATGAAAAATCCTGTAGAAAACATCTAAAGAATGCTGCAGATAATAAATAGCACTTTCAGCAAGGCACCATTATGTAATTCTATTACCATTTGGACTGAGAAAAAAAGATAATTTTTAGCTTTTGCCTCAGTGTCTAAAGAAGATATTGTTATCATAATTTCTTAACTTGATAGGTTAACAAAACTTCCACTCCTGAAGATACAAATCAAAAGTTAGTCCTTCAGCTACTTTAAATATTAGCTGCAATAAGTGTACAAAAATATTTGAATATATAAATCTTGGAATTTTTCTTAACAACCTTTGAAACTATTCACCATGCTAGCTTTCTTTTTCCGCCTACAACATGTTCAACTCATTCCTATATTTTAAACATCCAACTTTCCTAACAGATTTTATGTTATACAGATTATGTGAAGTACTTCATCAATTGAAGAATGCTATGTAGAGATGACTACTATATTTGTTTTAAAAACTCTATTCACAGGCCGGGTGCAGTGGCTCACACCTATAATCTCATCACTTTGGGAGGCCAAGGCAAACAGATCGCTTGAGCCCAGCAGTTTCAGACCTGCTTGGGCAACATGGTGAAACCTCATCTCTGCAAAAAATACAAAAATTAGCTGGGCTTGGTGGCATGCACCTGTGATCTTAGTTATTCAGGAAGCTGAGGTGGGAGAATCACCTGCACCCGGGAAGTTGAGGTAGTGGGCTACAGTGATCTGTGATCATGCCACTGCACTCCAGCCTCAGTGATAGTGAAATCCTGTCTCAAAAAAAAAAAAAAATTCTATTCACAAGGCTGTGGAGGGACTTAAATGGTGTGCAAATGAGTGGGAGTATGAAACTTACTTATGAAATTGTATTCAGTACAAATCACTTTTGTTTCATCATTTCTGGGATTCATGGAAACATATTGCCATCCCATATCAGTGGCTTGTACTAATAATGTTTTTTATTTATATGTCATTTTTTCCTCATCAACCTTCTCAAAGAAGATCGAGGTACACTTCATTACATTTTTAAAAAATTATCTTTCCAACATCCTTCAAGGAAGCTAAATAGTAGATTTAATTAAGCCCATTTTACAAATAAGTGAATTCTATAATGTACTTAAAGAGAGCAGGTTTTTGTGAAAACAAAAGTCTCAGAAATTTCTTCCAACATTGTGCATAATTACTGTAAGTTTCCTTAGTTCTGCTTCCAAGGTGTGTATGTATGTGTATATACATCTGGTAATTGTTTAAGAAGTCTTCATCCTCATCCTTCACTGTCATAAATTAATAAGTAACAAAAACAATACTATCTGGGTTATAAAGCACAACAGACATTTAAAGTTTTCAGTAATTAAACAGAGCTCCTTAAAATGCTGTAAACAAATGCTAATTAGCAAGCTTCCACGATAGAGTGAATTATAGAACTAACGGTCTGTCAGCCAGGGAGATACATGGCCCCACAGATGATAGAAAGCCCGGGGGATTTGCTTTCTATTTCTAAAACTGGTTATTTGACTCAATCACTGAACCTAAATTAGTGAAAGCAGTGGTAGAGACTGTAAATAAGTTTTTTCATTAAAACTATCACTGGAAACTTCTGAGCAACATTTAAAGATCTTATTAGTTCTAACTTGTTTGTTACTTAATCCCTAGTACAAAGTAAATAATATATTTTAAAAAATAGAAAAAAAATCAGTGTCTGAAGTTGTCCTTCAATGTGGGGAATAAAATGTCTGAAAGTCATTTATGAACTAATTTTAGAGTGCTTTACTACGAGAAATATTTATTCTTTCAACACTACATGTGTTGTTGTAGATGCTTGCCAACACATATTAAATTATAAAAGAGAATAAAAACATATGCCAAACCCACCAAAATGAAATAAAATAAAATATAAAGTAAAATAATAAAACAAAATAGATCACTACTCTTGGAAAATATTCTAAGTGTAGAGTAAAATATGTATACATAAGATAACATGCAGATGAAGATGGTAAATACAAGATAAAGCATGATGTAATACAGATCAAATACCATAAAAGGATGAAGTATTGTAAATTCATTTAAGAAAGGCTTATGGGCCAGTTGTAAAGTAAAATGTTCACCTATGAAGCAATACACAATAGGAAGTGGGAAACTCAAGGTATTTTGTAACACACGTCAAGTGCTACTGGAATTTTAAATAAAAAGTATTATAAGGTTTTTTGGAGGCCTGTTAGGAAATGTAGATTTGAATTTAACTGTTAATCTAAAATAGGTGGCAAACAAATTGAGTATAATCATGAAGAAAATCTTTAGAGACTGCAATTCTTAAGTAATTTTAATTGAAACCAAAACACAGAACTGAAATATAGCTTGCAATGTTTGTGAAAGGTGGTGGTTTTGAGTTAAGGCTCAGGACTCACAATTCCTGTGTTAGAATCCTAGCTCTCCACTTAGGACATGTGGAACTTTGGACAAGTTACTAAAGAAACAGCTGCTATTGTCTTGCCTGTAAAATGTAGATATAAGAATAGGTCCCACCTCATAGAGTTATGAGGATTAAATGCATCAATATGTGTAAAACGGTTAAGAACAATTCCTGGGACATACAAAGTCTCAAAAGAAGGCAAAAGGGCTAGACATCCAATTAAGTCCTATTGTTTAATGCCTTCTAAAAATGAATTTAGAAAACTGGAGAAACAGGTCCTAGATCTTTAGCTTTCTGAAGGTGTTGGTCCTGTGACAAGAATTTATGTTCTCTGGCTCTAATTTCCTCATTTGTGGGGAAGCTATGGGACTAGTTAATCAGTAAGATCCCAAAAAAGACCAAATAATTATGATGATTTCTGCTTTTTCTGTCTTGTTGAAAAAAATCTTTGCCTCCTCTTTGGCCATAAAGACATCCTTCTGTGTTTCCTTTTAAGGGACTTTTATATTGGTTTGACTCTTCACATTTAGACTTTACTACCTCTGGAATTGAATTTTTTGGTATGGTATTTGGTAGTGAAAAAGATTCACTCATTCCCATATGAATATCAAGTAATCTCACAGGATTTGTTGAAGAGACTCTTGATTTCTAACTGCCCTGAAACGTCCCTCTGAACATATATTAAGTAATCAAGTATATGTATATATGTATGTGCACGGACACACACACACACACACACACGCACATTTCAATTCACATGTAATTAAATATATGCTGCAAATATTATATCATAAATAATACTGATAAATACTGTAAGTGACACCATTTTGGACATATTTCGTAATTGTTTATTCCTGATCTATTTATTGATGTACTTATGATCTTCTAAAATCACTTATAAATTTTAAACTTACTATAAATTTTTAAATCAGTGTATGTGTCCAGCAATGTCTCTTGTAAAAAATGAGTTTTATTTATGATCTTCCAATATGTACACATTTCGTTCCTTGCTTATTCATAGGATAGCACTTCGAGAATAATATTGAAGAGCAATCATGATGGTAGGTATCTTTATCTCATTACATGAGAAACCTGTCAATATTTTGATATTATTGTTTATCATAGGATTGTGTGTGTATGTGTGTGTGTGTGTGTAAACTCTATATTAAATTAGGGAAGTTATCTTCTATTCCTAGTTGGCTAACAGTTTTTACCGGGAAATCATGATGAATTGTATCAACTACATTTCATGCACACATTAAAATGAATTTTTATTTTCCCTTTTATTCTGTTAGTATGATGAACTACAATTGATCTTTGATTGTGAAATCAGTCTCATACTTCTGGAATCAACCCAACATGATAAAAAAAGAAAAGTGTTATCTTGCATTTTTCTTTAACCTCTATGTTCATGATGAAAGATTGGCTTATAATTTTTTTTTCTTGTTATGTCCATGTCATTTTTACTGTCGAGGAGATGTTGGCATCATAGAACAAACTAGGAAGTAGTCTTACTTTTTCTGTTATCTGGAAGAATCTGCATGTGATTGGTAATATTTCATAACATTTGGATAATCCATCAATGATGCCAATTGGGTCTGGAATGTTTTGTGGAAATATCTTTGATGCTGATTAATTGCCTTCATTGAAAAGTACTATCAAGATTTTAAAAATATTTTCTTATGTCAGTTATGGAAAAATAAGCTTTCAAAAAAGTATACATTTGATACACATTATCAAATATATTAGCATAAGATTCTTAAGAATTTTAGGTTATATCTTTTTATTTTTGAATCAGAATAGTGATAATTTTTCCCTTAACTCTTTGATTTTAAGTCAGATTAGTCATCTGTTCGAGTACCCAAATTATGGCTTTGTGTATTTTCTCTATGGCATGTTCATTTTTGCTTCATTACTCTGGAATAATATCCTTATTTTTTTTCTTCTACTTGTTGAGTTTAATTTGCCACTCTTTTCCTAACTTCATAGATGAAGACATAGATCACTGATTTTTAGCTTCTCATGTTTTCTAAAACAGCATATAAGTCTGTAATTCTCTCTGAGCACAGCCTCAGCCTCATCCCACAAGTTCTAGTATGTCATATTTTCAGAATCATTTAGTTGATAAATATTTTCTAGTTCATGTCGATATTTATTCTTTGACCATGGGTTATTGAGAGGTTTGTTACTGAAATTTTAATTTTAAAAATTGATTTTAGCTTAATTTCACTGTAACCAGAGAATAATAAATCATAAAATTAATTAAAACTCAATGAGAACTTTTAAATAGCCCTAGATATGGTCAGTTTTAGTTAGTGTTCTATACATAGTTGACACACAGTACATATATTCTATTGTTGTTCTGGGCATCCTTCTTTATGTATCAAACAGGCAAAAATTGCTAATTGAATTACTCTGACCTTCTGCATCATTATTGATTTTTGTCTTCTTTCCCATCGGTTATTAATAGATGTGAATTATGATTATGGATCTTTCTGTTTATCTTCTTAGTTCTTTATTTTGCTTTATATATTTGAAGCAATATTATTTAGTAAATACAAACTTGGAATTAGTGTATCTTCCTAATGTAGTCATCCTTTTATATAGTATGATATATCTATATCTTTAGTAATTATTTCCATCTTAGAGAAAAGCTTTGTTTAATTTTAATATTCCTTAACTCACTTCCTCTTGATTTGTGTTTGTATGGTATATCGTTTTTCATCCGTTTTAATTTCAGTGATTCTGTGTCTTAATATTTAATTTGTTCTTGCAAGGAACATAGAATCTGCCAAACACAGTATAACAGCCTTTGTTTTTTTAATTCTAATAACCTATTCGCATTTAATTGTGGTTATATTTGAATTTATGTCTACACGTTTGCTGTTTTTTAAATTTGTTCCATGTACTGCATGTTAATTTATGGCCATTTTTAGATTAATCTTTCTTATATTGTTTTGCCGTTTCCATTCTGTTAGCTCCTAAGTTCTATATACTTTATGGTTCTTGTAGTATTAGAGATTGCAACAGGTATCTTTGATTTGTTAGTTTAATGTAAATTATACTTCATACTACTTCCCAGATAATCTTAAATCCACAGAACACTTCAAGTTCATTTGTCCACCTCCCACCTTTTATGTTATAGTGGTCAATGAATTTTAATTTTACATATATTTTGCTTTCTTTCTTTATTTTGGAGATTTTCTTTTATTATTATTATTATACTTTAAGTACTAGGGTACATGTGCACAACGTGCAGGTTTGTTACATATGTATACATGTTCCATGTTAGTGTGCTGCATACATAAAATTGAAGAGACCGTATAATGAACTAGGTGTACACATGACTCCATATTATCAGCATATACCATTTTAATTTTTTTATACATCATCCATTTCCTCCTCAGTACCTGGATTGTTTTGAAGTAAATTCCAAATCTCAGATTACATCATTTAATCTGCAAATATTTCAGCATGCATGTGTGTATATGTGTAATATATATTTCCGCATATATGTATATATGTAAATATATAAATTATAATTTCTTAAATAACCACAATATTATTATCTGATAAGGTTTTGCTGTGTCCCCACCCAAATCTAATCTTGAATTGTAGTTCTCATAATCCCCACGTGTTGCAGGAGAGACCATTTGGGAGGTAATTGAATCATGGGGACCATTACCCTCATTATGTTCTGGTGATAGTGAGTGAGTTCTCACAAGATCTGATGGTTTTGTAAGAGACTTTTCCCCCTTTGGCTTGGCACTTCTCCTTGCTGCCACCATGTGACAAAGGCTGTGTTTGCTTTTACTTCTGCCATGATTGTAAGTTTCCTGAGGCTTTCCCAGCCCTGAGGAACTGTGAATCAATTAAACATCTTTCTTTTATAAACTACCCAGTCTCGGATATTTCTTCATAACAGCATGAGAATGGACTAATGCATTATCACACTGAAGATAATTGCTGTAATTCCTTAGTGTAAATTTAGTAACAATCCTATTTTCACAGTTCCCTCTCATAATTGTTTAATTAATTTGTTTGAATTGAAATTCATAAAAGATACAGAGATTGAGATTCATTGACATGTCCCTTAAGTCCCTTAATTTAAAAGTTCTCCTAATATATCCCTGCATCCCCTTGTATTTTATGTTGAAATGCATTTTGACTCCATTGAAAGAACAAAATCACTTGTCTTATATAATTGTACAGGTCTATAGTTTGATTATTGCATCCTTCTGGTATCATTTAACTTGCTTCTCTGTTTCTTGCACTTCCTGGAAATTATTGGTTATATCTAGAGGCTTAATTAGATTCAGGTGGAATTTTTTTAAAGATTTATTCCTAGTGACTGTGAACTTCCGTCAGAAAGTACATGTCTGATTTTCTCTTCTTTTGTGGTGCTAACAGCCAGTGAATGTAAAATTCACTCCTATCTTTTTATTGTTTTTTTTTATTTGCTGGAATTATTCTAAAAAGAGAAACATTTTTCATTACATATTTGATTACTATGAATTATGATTGTATAGAAAAATAGGGTAACTTAATATTATTTCCCCTTTATAGCAGTATTCAAAATAGTACAAAATCACACAAATCACCACTAAAGAACTTATGTAACCAAATACCATCTGTTCCCCAAAAATCTATGGAAATAAAAAAAAATTAAAAAGCTTAGTAAAGTGGTTTCCTTGTACTTTCTAAAGACTAAAAATGAGTTTTAAAATATTCTTAATAATTTTATGAACTCAGGGATTAAACATAGTAGATATATTTCAGTTCCTTGCCATTATCTCAATTAATGGTCAAATTATTATAACTTTGGCTTTGACACCATATTCATGTTGGTTTCTGGGTCATTTTGACAAAACTCTAAGAATCTTTGATAATTTCCTTTATTTCTGATATGACAAAATGTTCCTGAATCATAATTTCCTGCCCCATGTTGGGAATCAACCAGGTCTCTAAAAAACTCTGGTATCATTTAGTGGGAAATACTATTTAGATCTAATATTCTGGCTGCTAAGAAAGCTCATTAACCTCATCGGTCTTTCAGTGACATCTTCTATCAGTATTGCCAGAAATATCACTTCTCAATGACACTATTATGACTACTCATTTGATTTATCCCACAATACACATATAAATCTCAGAAAAACAGTACCACCAGCACCAACATCATTATGATATCTGAAAAGAGTTTAATAGTTTCTCATTTCAGGGCTACATTTTTTCCATAGAGAATATTCTGTTAGGTAAGAACAACAAAATTATTATGTTTTAAAGTCACTTGGAGTGGTTCTCCTCTGTGAGGTTATGTCACCAAGTAAAAGCACAGTTATAATGTTTGATTACTATACTTGCTTTTCTTTAATTTTCTTTTTTTTTTAAAATTCATTTTTTATTATTATACTTTAAGTTCTAGGGTACATGTGCATAACGTGCAGGTTTGTTACATATGTATACTTGTGCCATGTTGCTGTGCTGCACCCATCAACTCGTCAGCACCCATCAACTCGTCATTTACATCAGGTATAACTCCCAATGCAATCCCTCCCCCTTCCCCCCTCCCCATGATAGGCCCCGGTGTGTGATGTTCCCCTTCCCAAGTCCAAGTGATCTCATTGTTCAGTTCCCACCTATGAGTGAGAACATGCGGTGTTTGGTTTTCTGTTCTTGTGATAGTTTGCTAAGAATTATGGTTTCCAGCTGCATCCATGTCCCTACAAAGGACACAAACTCATCCTTTTTTATGGCTGCATAGTATTCCATGGTGTATATGTGCCACATTTTCTTAATCCAATCTGTCACTGATGGACATTTGGGTTGATTCCAAGTCTTTGCTATTGTGAATAGTGCCGCAATAAACATACATGTGCATGTGTCTTTATAGCAGCATAATTTATAATCCTTTGGGTATATACCCAGTAATGGGATGGCTGGGTCATATGGTACATCTAGTTCTAGATCCTTGAGGAATCGCCATACTGTTTACCATAATGGTTGAACTAGTTTACAATCCCACCAACAGTGTAAAAGTGTTCCTATTTCTCCACATCCTCTCCAGCACCTGTTGTTTCCTGACTTTTTAATGATCGCCATTCTAACTGGTGTGAGATGGTATCTCATTGTGGTTTTGATTTGCATTTCTCTGATGGCCAGTGATGATGAGCATTTTTTCATGTGTCTGTTGGCTGTCTGAATGTCTTCTTTTGAGAAATGTCTGTTCATATCCTTTGCCCACTTTTGGATGGGGTTGTTTGTTTTTTTCTTGTAAATTTGTTTGAGTTCTTTGTAGGTTCTGGATATTAGCCCTTTGTCAGATGAGTAGATTGCAAAAATTTTCTCCCATTCTGTAGGTTGCCTGTTCACTCTGATGGTAGTTTCTTTTGCTGTGCAGAAGCTCTTTAGTTTAATGAGATCCCATTTGTCAATTTTGGCTTTTGCTGCCATTGCTTTTGGTGTTTTAGACATGAAGTCTTTGCCCATGCATATGTCCTGAATGGTACTACCTAGGTTTTCCTCTAGGATTTTTATGGTATTAGGTCTAACATTTAAGTCTCTAATCCATCTTGAATTAATTTTCGTATAAGGAGTAAGGAAAGGATCCAGTTTCAGCTTTCTACTTATGGCTAGCCAATTTTCCCAGCACCATTTATTAAATAGGGAATCCTTTCCTCACTTCTTGTTTCTCTCAGGTTTGTCAAAGATCAGATGGCTGTAGATGTGTGGTATTATTTCTGAGGACTCTGTTCTGTTCCATTGGTCTATATCTCTGTTTTGGTACCAGTACCATGCTGTTTTGGTTACTGTAGCCTTGTAGCATAGTTTGAAGTCAGGTAGCGTGATGCCTCCAGCTTTGTTCTTTTGACTTAGGATTGTCTTGGAGATGCGGGCTCTTTTTTGGTTCCATATGAACTTTAAAGCAGTTTTTTCCAATTCTGTGAAGAAAGTCATTGGTAGCTTGATGGGGATGGCATTGAATCTATAAATTACCTTGGGCAGTATGGCCATTTTCACGATATTGATTCTTCCTATCCATGAGCATGGTATGTTCTTCCATTTGTTTGTGTCCTCTTTTATTTCACTGAGCAGTGGTTTGTAGTTCTCCTTGAAGAGGTCCTTTACATTTTGTAAGTTGGATTCCTAGGTATTTTATTCCCTTTGGAGCAATTGTGAATGGAAGTTCATTCCTGATTTGGCTCTCTGTTTGTCTGTTACTGGTGTATAAGAATGCTTGTGATTTTTGCACATTAATTTTGTATCCTGAGACTATGCTGAAGTTGCTTATCAGCTTAAGGAGATTTTGGGCTGATAAAATAGGGTTTTCTAAATATACAATCATGTCATCTGTAAACAGGGACAATTTGACTGCTTCTTTTCCTAACTGAATACGCTTTATTTCTTTCTCTTGCCTGATTGCCCCAGCCAGAACTTCCAACACTATGTTGAATAGGAGTGGTGAGAGAGGGCATCCCTGTTTTGTGCCAGTTTTCAAAGGGAATTTTTCCAGTTTTTGCCCATTCAGTATGATATTGGCTGTGGGTTTGTCATAAATAGCTCTTATTATTTTGAGGTACGTTCCATCAATACCGAATTTATTGAGCGTTTTTAGCATGAAGGGCTGTTGAATTTTGTCAAAAGCCTTTTCTGCATCTATTGAGATAATCATGTGGTTCTTGTCTTTGGTTCTGTTTATATGCTGGATTATGTTTATTGATTTGCGAATGTTGAACCAGCCTTGCATCCCAGGGATGAAGCCCACTTGATCATGGTGGATAAGCTTTTTGATGTGCTGCTGAATCTGGTTTGCCAGTATTTTATTGAGGATTTTTGCATCGCTGTTCATCAGGGATATTGGTCTAAAATTCTCTTTTTTTGTTGTGTCTCTGCCAGGCTTTGGTATCAGGATGATGTTGGCCTCATAAAATGAGTTAGGGAGGATTCCCTCTTTTTCTATTGATTGGAATAGTTTCAGAAGGAATGGTACCAACTCCTCCTTGTACCTCTGGTAGAATTCAGCTGTGAATCCATCTGGTCCTGGACTTTTTTTGGTTGGTGGGCTATTAATTATTGCCTCAATTTCAGAGCCTGCTATTGGTCTATTCAGGGATTCAACTTCTTCCTGGTTTAGTCTTGGAAGAGTGTAAGTGTCCAGGAAATTATCCATTTCTTCTAGATTTTCCAGTTTATTTGCGTAGAGGTGTTTATAGTATTCTCTGATGGTAGTTTGTATTTCTGTGGGGTCGGTGGTGATATCCCCTTTATCATTTTTTGTTACGTCGATTTGATTCTTCTCTCTTTTCTTCTTTATTAGTCTTGCTAGCGGTCTGTCAATTTTGTTGATCTTTTCAAAAAACCAGCTCCTGGATTCATTGATTTTTTGGAGGGTTTTTTGTGTCTCTATCTCCTTCAGTTCTGCTCTGATCTTAGTTATTTCTTGCCTTCTGCTAGCTTTCGAATGTGTTTGCTCTTGCTTCTCTAGTTCTTTTAATTGCGATGTTAGAGTGTCAATTTTAGATCTTTCCTGCTTTCTCTTGTGGGCATTTAGTGCTATAAATTTCCCTCTACACACTGCTTTAAATGTGTCCCAGAGATTCTGGTATGTTGTATCTTTGTTCTCATTGGTTTCAAAGAACATCTTTATTTCTGCCTTCATTTCGTTATGTACCCAGTAGTCATTCAGGAGCAGGTTGTTCAGTTTCCATGTAGTTGAGCGGTTTTGATTGAGTTTCTTAATCCTGAGTTCTAGTTTGATTGCACTGTGGTCTGAGAGACAGTTTGTTATAATTTCTGTTCTTGTACATTTGCTGAGGAGTGCTTTACTTCCAATTACGTGGTCAATTTTGGAGTAAGTACGATGTGGTGCTGAGAAGAATGTATATTCTGTTGATTTGGGGTGGAGAGTTCTGTAGATGTCTATTAGGTCTGCTTGCTGCAGAGATGAGTTCAATTCCTGGATATCCTTATTAACTTTCTGTCTCGTTGATCTGTCTAATGTTGACAGTGGAGTGTTGAAGTCTCCCATTATTATTGTATGGGAGTCTAAGTCTCTTTGTAAGTCTCTAAGGACTTGCTTTATGAATCTGGGTGCTCCTGTATTGGGTGCATATATATTTAGGATAGTTAGCTCTTCCTGTTGAATTGATCCCTTTACCATTATGTAATGGCCTTCTTTGTCTCTTTTGATCTTTGATGGGTTAAAGTCTGTTTTATCAGAGACTAGTATTGCAACCCCTGCTTTTTTTTGTTCTCCATTGGCTTGGTAAATCTTCCTCCATCCCTTTATTTTGAGCCTATGTATGTCTCTGCGTGTGAGATGGGTCTCCTGAATACAGCAGACTGATGGGTCTTGACTCTTTATCCAGTTTGCCAGTCTATGTCTTTTAATTGGAGCATTTAGTCCATTTACATTTAAGGTTAAGATTGTTATGTGTGAACTTGATCCTGCCATTATGATATTAACTGGTTATTTTGCTCGTTAGTTGATGCAGTTTCTTCCTAGCCTCGATGTTCTTTACATTTTGGCATGTTTTTGCAATGGCTGGTACCGGTTGTTCCTTTCCATGTTTAGTGCTTCCTTCAGGGTCTCTTGTAAGGCAGGCCTAGTGGTGACAAAATCTCTAAGCATTTGCTTATCTGTAAAGGATTTTATTTCTCCTTCACTTATGAAACTTAGTTTGGCTGGATATGAAATTCTGGGTTTAAAATTCTTTTCTTTAAGAATGTTGAATATTGGCCCCCACTCTCTTCTGGCTTGGAGAGTTTCTGCCGAGAGATCTGCTGTTAGTCTGATGGGCTTCCCTTTGTGGGTAACCCGACCTTTCTCTCTGGTTGCCCTTAAGATTTTTTCCTTCATTTCAACTTTGGTGAATCTGGCAATTATGTGTCTTGGAGTTGCTCTTCTCGAGGAGTATCTTTGTGGCGTTCTCTGTATTTCCTGGATTTGAATGTTGGCCTGCCCTACTGGGTTGGGGAAGTTCTCCTGGATGATATCCTGAAGAGTGTTTTCCAACTTGGTTCCATCTTCCCCCTCACTTTCAGGCACCCCAATCAGACGTAGATTTGGTCTTTTTACATAATCCCATACTTCTTGCAGGCTTTGTTCATTTCTTTTTCTTCTTTTTTCTTTTGGTTTCTCTTCTCGCTTCATTTCATTCATTTGATCCTCCATCGCTGATACTCTTTCTTCCAGTTGATCGAGTCGGTTACTGAAGCTTGTGCATTTGTCACGTATTTCTCGTGTCATGGTTTTCATCTCTTTCATTTCGTTTAGGACCTTCTCTGCATTAATTACTCTAGCCATCAATTCTTCCACTTTTTTTTCAAGATTTTTAGTTTCTTTGCGCTGGGTACGTAATTCCTCCTTTAGCTCTGAGAAGTTTGATGGACTGAAGCCTTCTTCTCTCATCTCGTCAAAGTCATTCTCCGTCCAGCTTTGATCCGTTGCTGGCGATGAGCTGCGCTCCTTTGCCGGGGGAGATGCGCTCTTATTTTTTGAATTTCCAGCTTTTCTGCCCTGCTTTTTCCCCATCATTGTGGTTTTATCTGCCTCTGGTCTTTGATGATGGTGATGTACTGATGGGGTTTTGGTGTAGGTGTCCTTCCTGTTTGATAGTTTTCCTTCTAACAGTCAGGACCCTCAGCTGTAGGTCTGTTGGAGATTGCTTGAGGTCCACTCCAGACCCTGTTTGCCTGGGTATCAGCAGCAGAGGCTGCAGAAGATAGAATATTTCTGAACAGCGAGTGTACCTGTCTGATTCTTGCTTTGGAAGCTTTCTCTCAGGGGTGTACTCCACCCTGTGAGGTGTGGGGTGTCAGACTGCCCCTAGTGGGGGATGTCTCCCAGTTAGGCTACTCAGGGGTCAGGGACTCACTTGAGCAGGGAGTCTGTCCCTTCTCAGATCTCAGCCTCCGTGTTGGGAGATCCACTGCTCTCTTCAAAGCTGTCAGACAGAGTCGTTTGCGTCTGCAGAGGTTTCTGCTGTTTTTGTTATTTTTACTGTGCCCTGTCCCCAGAGGTGGAGTCTACAGAGACAGGCAGGTTTCCTTGAGCTGCTGTGAGCTCCACCCAGTTCGAGCTTCCCAGCAGCTTTGTTTACCTACTTAAGCCTCAGCAATGGCAGGCGCCCCTCCCCCAGCCTCGCTGCTGCCTTGCAGGGATATCGCAGACTGCTGTGCTAGCAATGAGGGAGGCTCCGTGGGCATGGGACCCTCCTGGCCAGGTGTGGGATATGATCTCCTGGTGTGCCTGTTTGCTTAAAGCGCAGTATTGGGGTGGGAGTTACCCGATTTTCCAGGTGTTGTGTGTCTCAGTTCCCCTGGCTAGGAAAAGGGATTCCCTTCCCCCTTGCGCTTCCCAGGTGAGGCAATGCCTCGCCCTGCTTCAGCTCTCGCTGGTCGGGCTGCAGCAGCTGACCAGCACCGATCGTCCGGCACTCCCCAGTGAGATGAACCCAGTACCTCAGTTGAAAATGCAGAAATCACCGGTCTTCTGTGTCGCTCGCGCTGGGAGTTGGAGACTGGAGCTGTTCCTATTCGGCCATCTTGCTCCGCCACCCCCCCCCCTCGCTTTTCTTTAATTTTCTACAACCATGCATAATACCTACACGATTCCAAAATCAAATTAAATATATATATATTCAAAGAAATTTAGCTTTTATTTTTTCCCTCTACTCTCCTCTCTTTCTTCCCACTTGTAAACTTTTATTTTTTAAAAAATCTAATCTATTTTTCTGTCTACATACCCTTCATTTTAGATAAATCATGATGTGTTAAACATACTTTTATCCATGTCAGATTTTTTATTTGTCTATTCTTGGAAAAATTTTGTATCTTTTTGAGACACTGTTTTTATCATTGTACAGTATTCTATTGTATAGATGCTCCATATGCCATAGTTTATTAAACCAGACTACTGAGGCAATTACTGACATTCAAATGTTTCCAGTCTTTTCGTATCATTAGTTATACTGCATAAAATAACGTGATGAATATGCTCTTTCATATTTTACATAGGGTACACTGAGATAGATTCCCAGAAATGAGTGTGGGATCAAATAGTAAGAACATGTATTATATTTTGCCAGATATTTTCATCTATCATATTATTCAACTTCAAATTTTATATTGCAATGTTTGGCAGCATCTGTTTTCCATGTATTCCATGTACCATATATCTGGAATATATTTTACTACATAAAATATATATTGTAAGACTTGAATTTTTCCCCATCTGATGAATGGATGATGATAAGTAATATCTCATATAATTTTAATTTGTATTTAACTTATTATAAGTGAAATCAGTTGTATTTTTCTTATACATTATTTTTGTTTTTGTTTGTGTCAATTAAGAAAGCAATTAAATTCATTTTTAGCTGTTGCTCCTTTAATCGTATTTCTGAACAAAATTCCCACTTCTAACATCTATAAAAACTTGCCTTTTTTTATTCTTATGCAGTTTATGTCTCTTATCCATGTGGAGTTTACACTGATATGCAATATAAGAAATTGGTCAATTTTTTACCATATCCATATAGTTATCCAGCTATACCATCATCACTTATTTTATAATCCATCTTTTCCTTTATAGTTTAAAATCCTGCCTGTGTGGTATTTAAAATTTCCATAAGCAATCAGTTCTATTTTTGGATTTGCTTTTCTCTTCTATTGGTCTGTCTGACCTAAAACCTGTCAATACTAAATGATTTTCATTGGAGAAGAGTAGTTTTTTCATCTGGCTGGACAGTCCTCCTCCGTGCTCTTCTCTTTCAAAACTGTCCTCTCTATACCTACTAGATTTTTCTTTCAAATAAAATTTTTATTCAAAATTTTTAGATACAGAACAATATTATATTCTAAATGGGCTTGCTTTAAATTTATAAATAAATATAGAGGGTTGACAACTTTTTGATACTAGAACTCTGCAACTAAGTACATAATATGTATTTCTGTTTGTCCAGATCTACTTTTGTGTCTTTTGGAAGTGTTTTATGGTTTACTTCATGTATGATCCTCATGCATATTTATTATGTTTCTGTTTTAATACATTCTTTTAAATTTGTTAGCATAAATGGAGTCTTTTCTCATATCTTTTTTTCTTTATATCTTATAACTGATTTTATTTTCATATATGAATGCTACTGAGCTTTGGGGGAGCAATATTATAATGACATACTTTACAAATTGTCTCTTTATTAATGGTCCTGTTGATATTTTCTGCTTGTCAAACTATATAGTCATATCTGCAAATAAAGATATCTTACGTTTTATCAAATTATATGTTTTTCCTTGTCAAACTGTATTAACTAATAGCTCCAAAAGAACTTCAGTATTAGTAACAGTGGTGAATGTTCTTGTGTTGCTCCTGATTTTGCAGTAAATTTTCTAACATTTCCACATTACGATTCTGACTTTAGGACTGAATTTATGTGTGTGTGCTGTGTGTAAGAAGGAGGAAGTGGCAGGGCGGGATGAGACAGTGGAGGGAGACAGAAAGAGAGAAGAGTAAAACAGAGAATTTTTTTTCTTTTTTTTTGACAAGATCTCACTCTGTTGCCCAGGCTGGAGTGCAGTGGCACAATCTTGGCTCACTGCAGCCTCAACCTCCCGGGCTCAAGTGGTCCTCCTACCTCAGCGGCTGGTGTGACTACAGGCACATGCCACCATGCCCAGCTAATTTTCGTAATTTTAGTAGAAGTAGGGTTTTGCTATGTTGCCCATGCTGGTCTCAAACTCCTGAACTCAACTGATCTGCCTAACTTCAGCCTCTCAAGATGCTGGGATTACAGGTGTGAGCCACCACGCCCAGCCAAGAGTGAAATCTTAATGTAAATATGTATTTGTGTACTGAATTTTGTCAGACATCATTTTAGCATCATGGAGAGGACCATCTGACTGTTCTCCACAACTCCACCAATGTGACAGATGACTTTGAATTAATGAATTTCTTAATAAATGTCACTTGGGCTGTGATGTATTTGTTATTATGCTGCTGAATTCTGTTGGATAAATTTTAGAATCTAGAATTTTTGTTTATAAGTGAGTTGATTAATTGTTTAGTTTTTTGGAGAAATCTTATACTCTGGCACAATATGAATTCTGAACATTTCTTCTTTTACTGTGTTGGGTTATCTGATCTTTAAAGATTTGATAGGATTCCCTGGATAACCAAGTGTATCTAGGCATTTTAGGGGTGGGTAGGTCTCTTGAATGACTTTATTTCTTCAGTAATAATTGTGCTTTCTTACTCTCCTCTCCCCCTTGTTATTTTGGTTAGGATAGATAGTGCTTTGTCTATTTTCTTCGAGTTTTCAAATAAAAGCTATTAGATTTATTTCTTAGTTCTAGTTTTATTTTAATTTTTTTTAAATTTTACTTTAAGTTCTAGGATACATGTGCAGAACGTACAGGTTCGTTCCAAAGGTATACATGTGCCATGGTGGTTTGCTGCACCCATTAACCTGTCATCTAGGTTTTAAACCCCACATGCATTAGGTATCTGTCCTAATGCTTTTCCTCCCCTTTCCCTCCCAACAGGCCCCGGTATGTGATATTCCCCTCCTGTGCTCTCATTGTTCAACTCCCACTTATTTTTAAACATTTTTTCCATCTTTTTAAGTGGGTGTAACTTTTTATTCTTAATTTTTATTTTCAAATTAACATAGGTATTTAGCGTTATTTCTGTCATTTGATATGCTATATTTTTTCCAAAATTATGTAGTTTTAGTTTTAGTTATTCTTTGATCCAAGAACTCTTTTAATTTTTTTTTTTTTTTTTTTTTTTTATGTTTTTGAGACGGAGTCTTGCTCTGTCACCAGGCTGGAGTGCAGTGGCGTGATCTCAGCTCACTGCAACCTCTCCCTCCCAGGTTCAAGTGGTTCTCCTGCCTCAGCCTCCTGAGTAGCTGGGACTACAGGCACCCGCCACCACGCCCAGCTGATTTTTTATATTTTTAGTAGAGATGGGGTTTCATCACGTTGACCAGGATGGTCTCGAACTCCTGACTTTGTGATCCACCCACCTTGGTCTACCAAAGTGCTGGGATTACAAGCATGAGCCACTGTGCCCGGCCAAGTTTTTTCTTTTAACCTCTAGGAAGACCTTTTTATTGTCATTAATTTATTGTATTATTGAAGTTTTCTTTGTGGGATAATATGCCACAATTTGGTGAACATTCCTGTGAATGATATGGTATGTATCTAAAAGTTGATATCATTTTTGAGAATTGAGTTCTCTGGTAAATGTTTACCATGGGTCCTTACCCAGGTTTCCAGTGGTTTTCATTGTCTGAAGCTTGACTTTTAGTATATTCCCCAGAAAGGCCAATGGGAAAAATATTCCCTGAGATTTTGTTTTTATCCTCAAAGTTGTAGCCTTTATCCTTGAAAGTCACTTTCACTTGTTAGCTGTTCTGGGTCGATTTCTCTAGGTTAAAACTGTGTTCCTTCAGTATATATTTTCAAATTAGATTTTTTTTTTTCAGGAATGTGTTCTCAACTTATAATTTATAGTAGTTAATTTATATCATTTAACATTTCTCTGCTAACTTCTACATTGATCACTTTTTCTTAAATCCTTTTTATCTTTTTTTAAAGTTTATTTTTGATCTTTAAATTTTGCCTCCTTTCCATCTCGTATTTCTCTTCAGTATGATTTTCTGTGTTTATTTGTTCACGTCTTTTCTAGCATAGACTTTCTTTATGAAATTATTTTCTGTCATTTTCAAATATTTCCTGAGTTCTGTCGCATGTTTACAGAAACCCTTTACTCATGTCATTGTAGGGACTTTCTTATTCTAATTGCTATACTTATTTAATAGTCACTACCATTTCCTTAAAAGTTTAACACATATCGAAATTATGTGTTATAATTTTGTTGTTTTGTGGCCATGTATTTCCAGTGTTCTTTTGTCATCTGTATGGATGTATTTCCAGTTCATGTTTACTTTCATTTTCTCTTAAAACTTATTTGGAGACTTGAACGTGATCTATTCCTGTTGTACTTCTTAAAAGGAAATTCACTTTTCAGTGTTTTCAGAAGGGATAAAGTAAGGCAGAATAGGTTTTCTAGCTTTATATCATTAGAATTCTCACTTTTGTTGTTTTCAAAAGTGATTTTAAAACATGTCCTTTTATAACTTGAGTTCTCTTTACTGTTCTTTCTTCCTCAATTTTATTTAAGCCATTTCTTTTCTATTCTTTTTTCTTTTTGGACCTAATTTGCTTTCTGTTCAACTTGGAATTTATTATATGCAATTTCTTTTCACCGGGATGGTTGGCTTTGCTTGGAAGGAAATTATTGGTTATTAATTGAGAGTTTAAAAGGTCAAAACCCCCCTAGAATGGAGAACTTTCCTCAAAATAGAGACCCTTTTTATGTACTCACCAATTGGATCATGAGAGCCCTCTGGAAGTTTTGGATGCTTTTTCCATATGGATCTACTACATCCAAAGGGAGTAGCTGTTTGAACTGTCCTGTTCTCAGAGAGGCCCAGTTATTTTTATTCCCCTTTCTCCCACACAGATACAGCTATGCTATGTAGATCTTGCAGCAGGTAATAATTTCTCTCCATGTACTTACTCATCTTTGAGGGTTCATGGCATATTTTTGTCAGGAGTTCAGCTAAGCTGGAGAAAGTAGCCAAGTAAAACAACAAGTTGAAATGAAGATTACAGTCAATGCTGTAATCACTTACTGTGATAGTGTGAGCTAGAAACAAAACAGAGGAAAACAATGCCATCCCCTTCCAATCCATTTTTCCCATGGATTGGTGTGATAGTTGAGGTTCAGGTGGATCAAAACAGACTTGAGGGTCATTTTATTGATGACAGAGCTCTGAACAAAATGAGTTTGCCATTTTATGGACCCAGGAGCTGGGAGAAGACAAGGGGCTAGGGCTAGAAGTGGAAAAATGCTGAGTACTGAGTCTGAACATAGAAAATTCCTTCAAAATGTCTTGCCTCTCCCCTGATAAGGAGATCTTTGCAAAAGCCCTGAGGAAGGCCTCTGGGAAAGAGCTCAAATAAATAAACTACTGAATGGAAATATCTGATCTAGAAATGCAGATATGCATGAGAGTATGGTAGGCCAGGGAGCCTGAGTCCTTAACTGCAACTCCCTTCAGTGCCTGCGGTGCCCTGTATTCAGTCTAGGGTAGGGAGGGCAGCTTTCCCCCAGGAGGCCTGTCCGGTAAAGCCTTTGTAATTGCCTGTGTTTGAGCCTAAAAAATTCACACATAGATTTATTTGAACAGGAGCCAAACTCCTCAACCTTGTCACCAATTTTGTTGTATATATTGGATTTGGATTTTTTTGATTTCACCATTGTAATTGTGGTGTCTGTTTTTATGAGGAACATTTGTGGAGTACTGCCACCACCACCTATCCAGAACACTCTGTACATACATTTTAGCAACAGGAGACCATATTGTCATTGTTTGGTGGAGCCAATATTCATTAACATTTAACCAGATAGCTACCCTTTCTGCTACTCATTGTTCTTTCCTTCATTTCCATGTTTCTTTCCAAAGAACTTTTTAGTATTTCTTTAATATTGAGAGCAAACATTTCTTTCAATTTTGTGTTAATCTGGGTGTCTCTCTCTCCCCCCAACTTTCTCCTTTTTCCTTTAGCTTCACTTTCTTTCTTTTTTATTATTATTATTATTATTATACTTCAAGTTCTAGGGTATATGTGCATAACGTGCAGGTTTGTTACATATGTATACTTGTGCCATGTTGCTGTGCTGCACCCATCAACTCGTCAGCACCCAACTACTCGTCATTTACATCAGGTATAACTCCCAATGCCATCCCTCCCCCCTCCCCCCTCCCCTTAATAGGCCCCGGTGTGTGATGTCCCAGCTTCACTTTCAACATTATCTTCACAAGCTATAAAAACTAGATTGGCAGTTACTTTCTTTCAGAATTTTAAAGATATCAAATAAGTTGCTACAATTAACAGTAAAGATATTTTCTAAGAATTGAACAGCCTTGCTAACATAGTAGTTGAAATTGAATCAACACATGAGCAAACTTATTTTCTTTATGTTCCTCTCATGATGTTGAAAATATTTATAAGTTCTAGACTTCAAGTAGTACCATGTTTTTCTTTAACCACTAATAATTAAAAGTGAAGCTGAAAAATTACCCACATAGACTTCATTAAAATAGTTTCTTTAATAAAATATTATATATTTGATTTATAATACACCTTTTTATCTTATTTTATAAGAGCAAAAGTAGGTTTATAAGAAATATGTTTGTCCTTTAGAAACTTATGACAGTCTCTTTATTTCAGAGTATAGCAATTATGAACACGGTTTTTATAAATACTATTATTCTGACAGTTTTCTCCAATGTTGAAAGTAAATTAAAGCTCATTATAAAAAATAAAGGTTTTCCAAATTTCTTAGTGACTTTTTACTCCTGATTGCTATCTATACAATAATCATAAAATCACCATGGAAACCAAAATTGTTGTTTCAACATTAAGAAAACAACTATTTCATTGCAACAAAATCTTGGTCTATAACCATTACCCAAGGTATAAATATAAACTTATATTAAATAGAGAAATGAAGAAAATAAAGCATGAACAATATTTTTTAAGGGTAGTGGCATTTACACACAAACTAAGGAGGCACCGGAAAATAATATGGCAGGTTTTTTCTATTTTTCCACTGAATAACTCTAGTTTTTAAAAATAGAATTTTTATTAGTATTAAATTTATTACATTGTAATTTTCTGTTTTGTTTTATATTGAAATTTAAATTTCTACCAGATAAAAGCTAGAGAAGAATATAAATGGTACCTGAAATCAGTCTTTTAAAGTAACTGTAATAATTATGTCGTTTTTTTAACAACATCACTTTTCACTGTTTCCATTAACATGTATTTCTTTTAAAAAATGATTTATTGACCAACATAATTGTTTCTAGTTTGAAGATGGGAGTTGTGTGACATAAATTCTAACTCAGAATCATTTAAATTCAAATCTGGCCACAATCCTAGAGTGCACAAATTATTCCATATATATGTGATAGATGAAGATGGTATAAATAAGAGAGGAAGTTGAAATGGAGTTAATTAGGTCAGGCTTTTTTCCTCTTTAAAAGACGACTTTTGAGTTGAAATATTAAATAATTAGAGACTTGATAGAGTTGATAGGTAAGTGCATTCTGGTTAAGAGGAATAACTTGACTTTAAAAAAAAACTGAGGAAAGAGTCAGAAGTGGATAATAATACAAAAGGTATTTAATGGCAGTGAGGGATTACGTTGGAGAACAGCAAAAGATAATTCTAGAAAGATAATGGGAATACATTGGGGGCAGAGGGCCACATATAATTTCTTGGCTGTATTTGTATCTCCTAGGCTGGTGCATGGTGCTGAATAAATATTCATTAAAATAAAACTATGCCATTTTTACCCTGGTTTGGACCAAGATGTTAACTGTATAAATGAAAAGAAATCATTTAATCATTAATTTATCCTAGACTTTGCTCTGAATGACTATTGCAAAGGGAATAAAACATTGCCTCAGTACTATAGATACTCCCATTTTTCCAAAGGCTACAGAATAACAGGGAAAAAAAAATACACATGCATGTGCACACATATACACACACACACACACAGAGAGTTCAGCACATTTTGATAAGTTCAAAAGTAGAACGATGAATAAAGTGGATGGAGTAACTCTGTCAGAAACTTTTAGAAGAGGAAGTTTTATTTTTTTGACTATTAGATTCAGAAAATGAAAAAGAACAGTGAGAGGAAAGTTTTAAAATCTCTCCAAAGTTGTGCAGCACTGGGAGAAATGTGGTTTCAGAAAAGGGCTGAGAAAATACAAATAAGATGGTTATATTTTCCAATATTTTCAATGATATTTAAATCATTTTCTGTTGTTTTACCTATTGTGTAAACTACAGTAGGGTGTATATTTTATTTGAGAAAGCAGCGACAGCAAAGGTAGCTCTGTCAAACTGTTGCCATTGTTGGTGATTAACTGGATGACTCTGTCTCCAATATGAACTCACTTATATACACACTTATTGCTTAGAAGATAAGGCAAGCAAACCTGCCCAATTTTACAGAGGAGAACAGTTTCACTTATAAGCTAAAGTTAACAGTCCTGATATTCCTGGTTCATGGTGCCAATATTTGTCCCACTTTTCATTATTTGACCCCACTTGGTCTTAGACTCCTTGCTATTGATCTAACCTGGTACTCTGATTTTGGCTCTTTGTTTTGACTTTGGTTTCCTAATTAGACCCCCTTTGTTCTTCACGTTCCAAAAGTTGACTTCTTGTTGCAACTTCATATAATGAAGTGCATGTTCATGTCAATTAAATTCACCAGCTCATGTTTAAAATATTTCCATCAAATTTTTATAGTAAGTAGCATTCATAATGAGCAAATTATTAAGAGTCCTTAAAATAAGACAAAGTGATAAATAAAGAAGGGACTAGTAAATAACATGATTAAAGATCCTGGGGTAGGTAGGAGTTGAATGGGTTCAAGGAAGGAAAAATTTCACACACATACATACATAAATGAACTAGATGAGGGATAACAGGAAATCTTATGCAATTATATGGAAAAATACTTAAATATTATAAGTTTACAAATTTTAAACTACTTTATATAAAGTAAAATCAAATTTTAATCTTAAATAATTTGCTTAGGGAAAGACTTCACTTCTTTCACTTCTTTTTCTTTTTTCTTTTTTTAGGGGGAGTGGGACAGCATCTTACTCTGTTGCCCAGGCCAGAGTGCAGTGGCATGACAATAATTCTCTATAACCTCTAATACCTGGGCCCAAAGGATCTTCCTGCCTCAGCCTCCCAAGTAATTGGGACTACAGGCACACACTGCCATGCCCAGCTAATTTTTAAATTCTTGATAGAGATTGGACCCTCACGATGTTGCCCAGGCAGGTCTCTTGGCCTCAGGTGATCCTCCCATCTCAGGCTCCCAAAGTGATGGGATTGCAGGTGTGAGTCACTGTGCTTGGCCAAGACTCCTCTTCTTATTGACAGGAGTGGAGGAAAGGTCAATGACATGTACTGGTGCTGAGGAAATTGTTTCTCGCAGGTTCCATCTGCCAGCCTCACAACATCCCTCAAATGAGACATGTTTCGGGGACTGAGATCTGTACCTCAAATTGTTTCAAGGTAAAAATAGCACAATTAAGAATTGGAAGTATTTCTAAAAGAATATCTAATAAATTATTTTGTAACCTCTAAAGGGAACTAAAGTAACCTTTTCTTATTGTGCCCAGAAAAAAAAAAAAAAAGGAATGAGAATTTATTAAATATCCAAAGTAAAATCAAGCTATAGGTAGCAGTGGACCCTTAAAAATTAATATATTTGGCCTATGCTGCCTATTTTATTTCTTATGTGTATATCTATATTAATATTTAAATATTATTAGCCAAGTGACATTAAGTAGTAGAAGCAGAAAATTTAAGTGTTATACAAACATTTGCTGTTATGATGAATCATCTTTCCATGCACATAACTATTTTCAAATACTTTAGAATGCAAAATGTTTTTTAAAATGCCTTGAAAACAAAGAATTAATCTGACATAATCACATCCCTAATAGAGTTTTACATTCTTATATTTCTTTAATTCTCTTACTGAATTGAAACTTAATAGGTTCATTTTAGAAACTTGATTATCATGATACAATAGTAGTTTTGTAATAACAAAATTCCTAACAAAATTAAGTAATCATGACTGAAAGACATTTAGTCATGTGTGTAGCCAGCAATGTTTTATCATTAGCTCAAATCATCTCAGTATTTTTCACTTTAAGTTAGACTATCACACATTTAAACACTGGAGATGTAACAACCTACGGCAGTTCGTTGTGTTTTGTTTTTCAACCAGAACATGTTCTCTTAAAAGTGAGAGTGCATCTTTTGAAGAGAAAGGTATCAGAATAATGGTGTTAATTGTTGTCTAGTGTTTCTGTTATATGAAAATATAAATATTAAAAACCTAGGAGCCAAATGTCTGTCTATGTAAGCACTATTTTCAAATAAATAATCCAGAGAATCAAAAATATTAAAACATTCCAAGTTATATTCCAATCACTGTGTATTAATCACCAAATGTCAAAGAGATGGAGACACATAGTCCCGGTAATACTTACAGCCCCTCAGAGCACCCCGTTTCTCCAGCACCTGGTAATTTCTGGGATTCTTGCTCTCCTAGCTCAGAAGAATCCTTTTAGCCACAACACATTCTATTTCCATATCACAAACCAAATACCAATCATTTGAACTCCCATTTCAGCGGGTCCTCACATTCAAGAGTGCCTCATCCCTTAGGATGAATAATCCTAGATAAATCCAAGTAAATAAAATAAAATGTCTAAAAATATTCTTTGGACCCAGTATAGAAAGTGTGATAAATCACTTCTTCGAAACAAAAGAGTATGACAGAGTGTCAGTTTTCATGTGAGTCACACATGTTTTTATTAATTTAAAGAATTTTCAAGGATAATTTTGAGTCATAACTTTTTTTTTTTTTTTTTGCCTTTATATGCTGTCTTTCGATCCTAACTATAAAATATGTTGGCCTGACACAGTGGCTCATGCCTGTAATCCCAGCACTTTGGGAGGCTGAGGCCGGTGGATCACGAGGTCAGGAGTTCAAGACCAGGCTGACCAACATGGTGAAACCCCATCTCTACTAAAAATACAAAAATTAGCCGGACATGGTGGCACATGCCTGTAATCCCAGCTACTCAGGAGGCTGAGGCAGGAGAATCGCTTGAACCCAGGAGGCGGAGGTTGCAGTGAGCCAGATCATGCCACTGCACTCCTGCCTGGCGACAGAGACTCCATCTCAATATATACATATATATATACACACACATATATATATATATGCACACACACACATATACACACATATATACACACACATATACATATATACATGTATACACATACATATATATACATACACACACACACATATGTTGACTCCCCCATTGTTACTTGTTTAACACTCCTCATCTAGACAGTAATTTCCATGACAATATAGGAAACCTCTGCTTTATACACCAGGGTGGTTCTGATGACTGGCAGGTAGTGGCATGCTACATAAATGTTCGTTCTTGGGCTCTTCATCCTGTGGAACCTCCTTAGGCTGTTTCATGCCACAGACTCACTGGAAGAAATTGCTCCCTTCTCTTTCACTAACTGGTACAACTCCACTCAAGGAAACATTTTCGGAATCAGTGAACATTTGGATGAATAAAAGTAATGTGAATGTTCGGTTTTGACATTTTAATTGAATAATATGTTCTAAAGTTCCTTTTAGGTTTTTTGGAGTATATTTAGCTTCTAAAGTTTTGCCACTTAACATCTGCTAGAAACAACCCCATTCTCACCACATAGATAATCTCCCAAGTATATGATAATCATTGTAGCTTATATAACATTTTCTAAATTTAGATATCCCATCAGTATATAACGATCAAGCTATTTGCTAACAGTTTAGAGTGGAATAAAAATAATAATGTGGAAACTTGTACTATAAAGAGCAGGTGAAGGGTAGTGTACATAATTTGCCCTGTTTTAGATAATTTGCTTTTGCAATAAAGTCATAAACATTAGAAAGAACACCAGAACTTAAAATAACCTGCTCACTTGGGCTTGCCTCTACAGTGTGTCTTTATGGTCTGCACTCTCTCCCCAGGGTAATTGCTTTTGTATCATATATACATTTGCAGGAACAATCTGACAAATGATAAAACAAAATAAAGTCACTTAATGTGATTAAGGACAAGAGTGATTTATGCAACATATTCTTGAAAATTACTATTTAAGTTGCACATTGCATGTACTTTTCAGAATTTTAAAAAGAGTGATATGATGTGTGGAGATGATGGATAAGGGTGAGATGGAAATCATATTAATGTATGAAGTCACTGAAACTTCTAAAAAGATATTCAAGAGTTTTACATTAAGCATCTCAAAACCTAAAATAAAGCTGTGAGATAAGCATTTTTAATTTATTTTCAAACACAGAGGGTCTACTCAAAACCAAACACCTAGGAAGTGTCAGAGTTGGAGCTTTACTAAGGCTGTTTGATTCCAAAGACTAACTCCTATCGACCACGAAGGACTTGTAAAAGACAAAAATAAATAAATAAATTATGAAACAAAAACACATCTTTATTATTTAATCACATTCCTAACACATTACTCTGGTAATTTTTACAACATTGGTCTCGATTTTTGACATCCTTGTAATGACTTTTTGTAGACAGAGTTATTTCTCTTTCCTGATGTCAGTATTGGCCACGAAACTTGCTTTGGCTAATAGAACACAAGTGAACATGATATACACCACCTCTGAGAGGTGCTTTAAATGTGCTCACATGGTTTGATTTTACCACTCTGTTTCTACTCTTTTTTATGACAACAGCATGTTTTGGGTAGAGCTGTTCCTTCAGCCTGAGTCTCTAAGACACCTAGCACAGATATGAATACCGACCACACCAACCAAAGCCTGAAACAGAGACACAGCAGCAGAACCATCACCAAGGGCATAACATTTGAGTGGGAAGTAAATATTAAAGCTACTGATATTTTGGGGTTACTCGATGCATAGCTTAATTTAGAGAAGCTAAATAATATGCTTTTCAAGCATTTAGGAGATACAGCCCCAGATCTAAAAAGCTAATTGGTAACATTTTTGCAATAGGAAACCTAACTTGTCACAGTTTTCTTCTACTGCATATGAAAAGCAGAAAGTTGTTGTAGAAATATATTTTCACCCCACATAGCCCGAATAGTTTTGTTGTCCTGGTGCCAGGGAAAGGCTTCTTTGTAAATATATATCCCCACTATGGTACGAGATCATAGAAATTAATTCATCTTGTTTAAGCATTGTTTTCTCGAAGGAGAGAGTTTTTATAAATAATCCTGGGAGCAGTTACTCAGTATGTAAGCAATGCCTTACTGTGCATATGTTCATCAAAGTAATTTTCCCCATGACTGGACAGGCCTGGGATGGACCCAGAGCAATCAGCAGTTACTGGGTGGAAAGGAAGCAAGAGTCTCAAAGCAGAGGGAAACAGTGACAGGCTGAGGAATTAAACGACTATTGTGACTTCTTTTATATCATTGATCACTTTATATTGCAATCTGAAATCAGCAAAAATATTCCTAGAGCTTATGCGTTCTCTATGAACATTTAAACCTGTTTATTACAATATGTTAATTAAAATGATGCATGCATAATCTGAATCATACTTTAATTTAAACATGGCTACCTTTTAATTGTGTCTATCACACAAAGTGTGTATTTACAATAGAGTTGACACTATTTACTATATTTACTATTTATTCTAGAGTATTTAGAAGATCTATTTACTATAGAAAATTGTTGCTATGATTTCCTGGCCTAATGAGAAAAAAAAATGCTGATTAATAGGCCAGTGAAAAATTCGAGTGAAAAGACTTCAAGTCACACTGCCCAAAAGAAGATTTTGCAATAATTTTACTAGAAAAACCATATAATACAGACATTAGGAGCATTACTCTGGGATGTAGGACAATGTAGAAGTCTAAAATTCCCGAACCACATAAGTAAGTATGTTCATCTTGTAAGCTGTTACTTAGTTTCGTAATCCCTCCCATTAATTTAATGTTGCTGATTTGAATTTATTGATATTATGGTTTTATTACTGTTTAATTTATAAATGAGTTTTATAGTTGCTTAAATTATAAGTGTAAAGACGCTATACTTCGTTTCACATTTATATGTATTTTAGTAGTGTAATACATATAATTTAAGTCAGCACTGAGGTTAGCAAGAATTGTGCTTTTCCTTAATAAGGCTTATTCCTTTATAAGAATCGTGCTTTTCCTTTATATTCATTAATGAAAACACTATTTTGAAAGCATAAACTTGCCTGGTATTAGCTATACAAATTTAAAAATAAACTGGGTCTCACAAGTTTCCAAATTAGGTATTCATTTACTATATTTGGCATGTTTCTTTGTATTTTGCAGTATATGTAAATCATCTGTGAAACTGCCAATTAAAAGATGAGCAGTTACTGTTTGTGACTCAGCCTGGTTGTTTCACTTATAGGCTTTTTTAGTTATAAGAGATTAGAGCATTTCTTTGTATTTCCATTTAAGAATGATTTTTTTAAAAATTGTTGTGGAATGATAGTTTCTATTTCTGTTAGCTGAACTCACTTCTGTGCTATTTCTGTTAGTTTAAACCATTTCTGTGGATTTAATTTATTTCCTAGTTTTGCAATTATGAGGGTTTTTTCTGGGTTTATGTTGACCTATATATACTAAAATTTGAATTTAAAATTTCTGGTCGCTGGAGAGGAAAAGTTCTCCTACAGAGATAATTAGGCAATATGGATGTAGTTTTTTCAACATGTGCTGTAAATTTCAGTGAGGATTGTCCTCTGTAATTGCTTTTAGCACTTTCTGATTTTGTCCTTGGCGCCATGCTTTGAGTTCAGGGCACCTGAAACACATCATTCTCTTTCTTCTAAAGGAGGTCACTAGCCTTTGCCCTCTGCACTGCACCGAGTCTGTGAAGGAACACAATAGTAATCAACAATACTATAAATAATATAGTAAAATCTCATTAAGCATTCATCACATTTTCATGTCATTACCATCATGTTTTTTCTGAAAAATGATTCCATATTCTTTAACAGAGACGCAAAATAGCACTTTCTGTTTGTGTGGTTCTTCCTCTAACTTTTTTTTTTTTTAATTACTAAGTGATATTTTTTATTTGGGAAAAAAGATGATAAAATAATATTTTTCTGTTCATGTTAGAATATTCAATAGTGGGTTTATAAGTACTAAATGTAAGAATTATTTTGAAATCATAAAAATATAGTAAGTGTGAAAGCATTAAAATAATTATACTTAGGGAAGTCAGAGTGGAATTGTCTTAGAAACAATTAAGAACTATATTTATTCTCTTATTCAACCACAATTATATCTTCGGATAATCTCAAAAAGCAGAAAACAGATCCTTTGTCCTTTGTTTATATATTTTTTAATTTTGAAGTCATTAACATAGCTTTTTATGTAACCCATTCAGCGTTTGGAAAATACTTATTTCTCGTGAAATTAAATTTGCATTTCATGGTGATTCATTTTTCATGTAGATGATTGTGAATTTAGTTTGTTAGGTTGGACTATTTTGATTAATAATTAGAACATCAGGAATGGTATAATAAAATGGAAAAATAGTAATATTATTAATTAAAGAATAAGCAGAGATCTGGCTTGTGAAAATAAAATAATGAAAGTGATAACTTATTCAGGATTTAAGGGGCTCAGGTGGGAAAAAATTAGACATCTCAGGATATGACCAAGCTGTGGTTGATTATTTCATACAGCTAAAATCAGGTCAGAGTAGTGGCTAACATAGGTCAGTAATAAAAGGGCAAGAAACAGGGGTTGGAAAGGAGGCTGCTAGTAGACACTGGGCTGGGTTATGAGCTCCAAGTGTGCTGTAGAGGCATAGTACAAGAGAGTTCTGAACTCCTACAATCAAGTGTAGGCAATATATTAGGGTTTTTTGTTTTGTTTTCTTTTGTTTTTAATTGCCTCAAATGGATGCTAACTCTGCCTAACCTAAGCAAAAATGAATGTACTGGAAGACTATCTGAGAGTTTATAATTTCCATGAGAAGACTGGAGAATCAGACATGGGAAATGATAAATCCAAAGTAACTACAAGGTCTAAAAGGTCTAATTGCTAGCTAGAGTCACATGAACACATTTTCAAATTTCATTCTTATGCCATTATTTGGATTATATGGAGAGAGTGTCCAAATATCTGTGTCAGGTTACCAATCTATCTCTTGGCTAGGGAAGGGTAATATACTTTAAATAAAATGTTCACTAGGCTATAAACAATAGGAAAAGAGACAATTTCTCAAAAAAGGGGAAATTATCAAAAGAAGGTGAAGTGGAAGTTAAACAACTAAATATACTAATAATAATGTTAGCAACAAAAGGTAGAAACTATCCAGAGCCATAGGTATTTCTATAGATACCAAAAAGATTGTGAAGGCACAATACAATAACAATAGAGACACTGTAGCCTGGTATATAATGTTTTTATTCCATTCATTGCTATTTCAGTGTCTTAATTGTGATTACTATTTCTAGCAATGCTCCCCCACCACCAAAACATAGTGGTTCTCTTTGCCAGAGAATTATCTTCTGCTGAAAGACTCACCTCTTATTTTGCATTCAAAAATAGTTTGGTTTAGGATAATACAGATTAGGGTAAATTATTTTATCAGTGGCAAATGATATTGCAGACCAAATTTCAAGTGAAGAAGAAGGGATAAGGTAGACACGGATGCCTGGGTTGACCACTGCAGAGAGGCAGCCCATCACCCTGCTTATCTGTTTGGGGAAGACATTGTAAGAAGAGGTTTCAAGTCAGAGAATTTGTCAATTAAATGCCCTTGGCTAACTCTCTTCATCAAGAGTTACCTATTCTCTATTTCTGGTTCTAATTATTAAATGGATGTTTTCTCCTCGCTCTAGATTTTGTGATTGTGCAGCAAAGGAATCATATTTTGTGTTGAGTTTAGGGAACCTCTGAAATCCTAGAATTTTGAGTGTATTTTTCAGAAGCTCCTTCCCATCTTCTTTCAATAAGTTTTATTGAATACAATATGTCAGGCATTATGCCAGTTAACAATAATTAATACCAATCTCCGAAAATCTAATTTTTCTTAACCTAGGAACCTGACAATAGAGCTATTTAGGATTGCATATGCTGCCTATTACATTTTCTTCTATAAATGGCAATTTTACAAGTGAAATAAGCCAGACTAAGAAAAATACTGCATGATCTCACATAAAAATGGAATATTTAAAAAGTATAATGTATAGGAACAGAGAGTAGCAATGGTAGTTACCAGGAGTGGGACTGATTGTAGCGGGGGAATAGCAAGATTTAGTTACTATTATGTAGGATGAGTATGCTTAAAAATGAGGTCCGGTAGTCCCCTCCTTATCTGTGGCTGATATATTCTAAGATCCCTAGTGAATGCCTGAAATCACAGACAGTCCTGATCCCTATGTATACTATGTTTTTTCCTAAATGTACATAACAATAATAATCTTCAATTTATAAATTAGGCACAGTAAGAGATTAACAACAATTATAATAAAATAGAATAATTATAACAATATGCCAGCATCACTACTCTTAAACTCTGGGGCCATTATTCAGCAAAATAAGGGTTACTTGAACACAGCCACTGCAATAGTGAGAGAGCCAATCTTATCGGATCTGAGATGGCCGCTAAGAGACTAACGGGCATGTAGTGAAGACAGCATGGATACACTAGACATAAGGACGATTTGGGTCCTAGAATGAAGTGGAACCCTGTGAGATCTCATCACACTACTAAGAATGGCACACAATTAAAAACTGATTATTTATTTATTTATGGAATTTTCCAATTAAAATTTTTGAACAACAGTTGACCTCCAGGTACTTTGAAGTATTACTGAAGCTGATATATCTAAGAACTCTTTCAACCTGGCCTTTTAGATTTCCACCGAACAGTTGTTCTTTGATTTCAGTATACAAGACATTTTTCCTACTGTCATTTCACAGCTGAACAAGCCATGTGAACTTTCAGAAGCTATCATACAATTTAACTTTCAAATGCTTATGTTAGGGATTAAAAATGCAAACTCAGTAGTCTCTTGGATTCAAATCCTGACCAAAATTCTTGCTGTAAAATCCCTTATGTGAATCCCATTGTGTGCCAGCTATCATGTAACCTCATCCCTGACTAATATTTACTTTAATTGCATGTGATCTTACTCATTAAAGTTCATTTGCATAAGGAGAGTGAACTATAACCAGCCAGCGAGTTTAAAACCTGCAGTCTTTTGTTATTCCCTGTGATAAACTTTGGTCTTACTAGTGATGCCCTCTACGTTTAATGGTATCAAAAACTCATAAGCAAATATTAACTCATTAACATCTTCACATATTGTTTCGACCAACACATTTTCTCCTAAATTTACCAATTTAATATTTCTACTAATATATTAATATAATTTGTTTTTTCCTTACAGTTATAATTAGGAGTTCCATCAAGTAGGTGAAAGATGGTGGTATAAAATTTATGGGAAAAGATTCCTGCAAAATGGAACAGATAGGCATTCAGCTTTAGCAGTGACCACTATTCACTAATATAGCTACTTGCCACTTTCGCCTTTACAAATCACTACTAACTAGACTAACTACCTTCTTGCTAAACAAAATGTGGTCTGCAGAGCAGAAACATCTGTCTCCCTTGACAGACTGGGGGCCAACTAGAGGCCTACAGAATCAGATTCTGCATTTTAATAAGGTCTCCAGGCAATGCCTGTGCTGATTACAGTTAGGGAGACATTACGCTAATCTACCAAGGTGATCAGAGACTGGGAATACCATGCAGAGAGACCTTGGGCACAAGACTCAATCACCATATGTGCAATATAGAAGCCTGTGGCTTTATGGCATAGAGTCCTTTGGATGAAGGTCTGAATACCTGGACAAATCTTACCTTGCAGAGAAATGTTGATTCTGGAAAGAAATGGCAGTCACTCTTACATGGGCAGTCCTAGGAGTACCTGATGACCCCTTTGTAACAGATGAACTGCGCAGGAGACCTGGATCTTTTCTGGCTCAGAGAATATGACAGTAGTGGCTTTGGCAGCAAAGCAACTCAGGAGTAGAGCAATTTCCTAATTCTTTCAGTGGAGGACCGGTGGCTTTCCAACTGGCATATCACGGAACCACAGGAACAGATACAGGTTATTTCTGCATAAGATTCCATAACATCTTGCTTAATTCTCATGAAACATAAGCTCACGAGGAAACACAAAAACAAACAAACAAACAAGAAAGCAATGCCATTAAGAGCATTGAGAAATTATACAGAGGAAAAAGAAGAAAACTAAACAGCACAAGCATCTTCAAGGAAAGAAGAACTGGGGGAGGCTGACTATTACATTGGCACTCACACTCTATTTCCTGAGAACCTTTATATGAGTTAAGTACAGTCTCTTGCATAGTCAAGTTAAATTTACATCCATAAGACTGACAATTCATACAATACAGGCTACCACTGGAAAATGAAACTTGAAGCCCACAGAAAGTTTGAAATCATTCAGAAGTATCCAAAGTGTATGTTCGGATGTGTATATGATCACCATTTTCTCATCCAAGTCTGTTTTCTCATCTGCAAAATGGGAAAAGAGTTTAGCTGTGAATAGTCCCGGGCACTCTGAATCCATCTGCGTCCTTACTTTTGAGTTTCTTTGGTGCCTCAGCTGCTCATTGGCATATCCAAGGCCACAGAAGCTAGTAGGATAGGAAATTTTTTTGGCAGGACTGTGATAGAGTCAAGTCATGATCTAAATCCTGGCTCTAGTCTGCTCCAGATGTTTTACTCTGTGGTTATCGCGATTATTGCAGCAATTTCACCCAGCAAGCCAATACCATTGCTAAGAAACCTCTAGTCTCTTAAAATAGAAAATACAGGTCCTTCTCATGGAAATTAATATTAGAAATGGAAAATAGTTATATGTGACTAACATAATTATATCTTCCTTAATTTTCTTATCTTGAAATAGTTATTTAGCACATGGACACGTTTACTCTTTCTGTATTTAATCCAGCTTTCTTGGAACAATTTTGTATGGAAATGTACCTTCAGGTTTCAAGGAAACCTAAGGGAAAACTGTGCTTTATCTTAGAAGAACCAGTATTTGGGGCAGATTTAGAGCCTTTAGTGTAAGCAAAGCTGGCTGATTAAATTGGTCACTTTTTTTGTTTTAATTCCCAGCAGTTGATATGGCACAGTGAACGTAGATCTTTTCTTCGTTGTTTTTATGTGCAGGAAATTGCTCCACTAGAAATAAACCTTTTCTTCCGTACACTGTGGTTAAAGATAATGTTTTAAAAAGATGTCTCCCTCTTATTCACTTTTAAGTTTTATGATATTATGATTCTGTTGCTTATTTTGGTTACATGATTCTATATGTATTTGGGATTTATGCTTTATTATAGATTTTGAAAAATGTAATGCTTATTTGCTTTGTGTTTAATTTTTACATTTAAGGGACATTATTTTAACAATATAAAAAGATTTCAATGTGATTTCAGGAGTTTCTAGAATTTTGCGTTTATGTAAAATTTTTACAGGTATGTAAAAATGTATTTGAGAATTTCCCTGGGGGAATTGAAGACATATATATATACACAAAAGAATACAAAAAGAAACAATTTATTCATATAAACTGCTTTCTAATGACTAAATACTATCTTATAATGGTTTTACCTCTCTTAGATTTAATTCTTATAATCATGTTTCTTCCATCAATTCTAACTTTAAAAAGTGGTACAAAATATAAGTTAGCTCTGCCTTTCTTTATTATCTCTTAACATAAGTTTCCTCCTATAAATAGTAGGTGTTCTTATGTACTCTCTGAATAGAAGTCTTAGAAAGCAAAAAGTTCTTATGTATCCTTAGCCCAATCTCAAACTCTGTAGAAACACCACTATTAATATCTGTCACACATAATAATCTGGCTTCTCTTAAACGCTTTCAAGAATGACTATTATTATTGGGAAATATTTCCTGGACTAAGCTTCACCCTGCATTTTCATAATGTTAACTTCTTCCCAAGCTTATAATCTGCATCTTTAGAGAAGCTTAAGGCTCAATCCATATGATAGCCATTCAGATATTTTTAAATTGTCAACATTTTATTGTGAAAGTCTTTTATGTTTTGCTGTCTGCCACAATCCCTTCAATGTTTTTCCCATTCGTAGTTTCTAGATCTTTTATTATCTTCCTGCTAATCCTTTCATGGCTTCTCCCTGAATTGTTGGTTAGTTTTGTAAAGAATAGTGATTTTACAGACATAAAGGCTTTTAAAATTATTGTCTGAATACCAGAAATAAAAGCTTTTTTAGGTCCTGAATCTCCCAAACTACATTTCATCATATTTATATTAGTGTGACCCAAGTTTAATTACCTTACTTAGCAATACTTTTATTTTGTATTGTAATGATTGTTCAATCAACAAATATATTAAAATCTTCATAAAAACATTCATATAAAATAAGTTCAAAAAAGCTCATATAAAATACTATTTAGGCAAGTGTGTGTTCATGCTGTATTCATGCAATTTACTTATCTGAATGTAAATCAAGGCTTTATATTTATCAAAGCTGATATTCATTTTGCTAATGTGCTTTCATAATTTTCATTTACAAAAATTATTTTAAATGTCTTATTCTATTTTATAATATATTAGCAGCTTCTCTGAGATTTGTGTTATCTACCTTCTGGTGACCAATGAATGGGACAGTATTAAATTATATCCCAAAGAATCTCTCTCCTGGACTATGTAAATTACATATGTAGATAATGACAAATAGATTAATTAGCTAATACAATTTTAGTGCAGAAGCTCAACTACTTATCAATTTACCAAACGATATGTTTTCATAGCCATCTCCTCTTATGTTGCCCATTTGACTGGCACAGGATATTTTTATTAAATATCTTGGCAAATGAAGATAATCAATTTCTGTAACACTTATGTAGCATCTAGCATTAAAACAGGAAATATTTATTTTAGTATCCCTTGGTCATATGAAATTAAAGCTAGTTTCTGAAGAGAATTTCTATAATAAGATTATGCTGTATATGAAAAAGGTTTTATAAATTTTGATGATATTATGCATTATAAGGGATTAATGAGGATTGAAAAAATGATCTGCTTAATAATAGTCTATCCTAGAATTTTTTTTGAAAACATTAAACAATAGGATTATTAGTTTTATGGATCTTCAACTCCTAGAAAAAGAACTAGTAATAATAAATGACAATAAATAGTTATGAAATTAATGTATGAATGCCTGTTGATTGTGATGAAGTGCCAACTAAAGAAAGATATAAGGTTATATTAATTTAGGTGCAAATTTTAACTTTGCTATTTACTTATGCTGTGAATCCTGAATAATTTACATAACTTTTCTGAGCATCCTCAACTTCCTCATTTGTAAAATGTGTTAATACCACCTACCTTGGGGGATTAAGTAAAAAAATGTATATGAAATAAAATAGCACAAAATTGTTTATTTCCTTCTTTTACCCCATCTCTTCCTCCAGTAACTAAAGATGAAATGAATTAATTGCTTTGTGCCTTAGTACATTGAACATAAAACTAATTATAAATTAGGTCACGCAAAAGTTCGGTCATTTGGCTACTAGTATCCTTTGATAATGGAAGTATTATGGTGTGTGTTTTTTCACAGGGGCCATTAGACTGTAGGTCATTTGGATGTTATTAGGAGAAAGAATGATGATCTTGAATTGCATAGAACATTTCGTGCTTTCTCATGCTGTGCCCTTTACTCTTTCCCTTTTTAAGAGAAAGTTTGCAACAAAAGAATTTTTAAACTATATTATGATAATATTCTTCTATACTGGAACAAAAAAAATAAAAACGTACAAATAAATTCAAACTATGGAAAAAGTTGGTGGGGCAGGGGTGGAAACTATGAAAAATAAACAATCAAAGCAGCAGATACGTTCCTAAATTAAAAGAAAATTAAATATTAGAATAACTAAAGACTTCAGTAAACTACAACAAAGCCAAGGATTTTTTTCTTCTCTGTACATACTAGAGCCACTTACTTTCTGCTTAATTCACATTATACTTTATTATATAGCAGTAGACAATTTTGCTTTCTTAGAACATTTTATTCATTTACTACAAATGTATATTGACTCTGGATGTCTGTTGAGAAATTATGCAACTAAACAAGAACTCATACCCATGATTTTTTTTAGGTGGTTGAAGACTTTTATGGTGCAGTTATCCAAATTAATGCAGGAATAGAATCAGACACTAACCTTGAGAGTGCATAATCCAAAATTTACTGCATAATATACTATTTTTAGGAAACTGAAATAAGAGCGAAACAATGTACCTCTAGTTTTTCTAAAACCAGTAATTACTTGTGGGTAAGTTATCTAAATTATTGAAACTTGGCCCCAATTTTCCCAGCTTTTTAAAATTAAAGAATTATACAGTTTTATATACCCAACATACTCCTGAGTCTATGATCATATAAGATTTTTCAAAGTGACTGTGTTAATACATTTAAACATAATTTTCTCATTTACAGTTTCTTATAAAATTTCTCTACCAACCTATCCCATCTCCTCGAACAATTTCCTCCCATCCCTCTTTTATATTGAATATGGAAAGAATCATTTCTTCTTTTTTTTTTCAGTGTGGCATATTTTATTATTATTATTATACTTTAAGTTCTAGGGTACATGTGCACAACGTGCAGGTTTGTTACATATGTATACATGTGCCATGTTGGTGTGCTGCACCCATTAACTCGTCATTTACATTAGGTATATCTCCTAATGCTATCCCTCCCCCTTCCCTCCTCCACACAATAGGCCCCGGTGTGTGATGTTCCCCTTCCTGTGTCCAAGTGATCTCATTGTTCAATTCCCACCTATGAGTGAGAACATGCAGTGTTTGGTTTTCTGTTCTTGCGATAGTTTGCTGAGAAGGATGGTTTCCAGCTGCATCCATGTCCCTACAAAGGACACGAATTCATCCTTTTTTATGGCTGCATAGTATTCCATGGTGTGTATGTGCCACATTTTCTTAATCCAGTCTGTCACTGATGGACATTTGGGTTGATTCCAAGTCTTTGCTATTGTGAATAGTGCTGCAATAAACATACGTGTGCATGTGTCTTTATAGCAGCATGATTTATAATCCTTTGGGTATATACCCAGTTATGGGATGGCTGGGTCAAATGGTATTTCTAGTTCTAGATCCTTGAGGAATCACCACACTGTTTTCCACAATGGTTGAACTAGTTTACAGTCCCACCAACAGTGTAAAAGTATTCCTATTTCTCCACATCCTCTCCAGCACCTGCTGTTTCCTGACTTTTTAATGATTGCCATTCTAACTGGTGTGAGATGGTATCTCGTTGTGGTTTTGATTTGCATTTCTCTGATGGCCAGTGATGGTGAGTATTTTTTCATGTGTCTGTTGGCTGTATGAATGTCTTCTTTTGAGAAGTGTCTGTTCATATGCTTTGCCCACTTTTTGATGGGGTTGTTTGTTTTTTTCTTGTAAATTTGTTTGAGTTCTTTGTAGGTTCTGGATATTAGCCCTTTGTCAGATGAGTAGATTGCAAAAATTTTCTCCCATTCTGTAGGTTGCCTATTCACTCTGATGATAGTTTCTTTTGCTGTGCAGAAGCTCTTTAGTTTAATTAGATCCCATTTGTCAATTTTGGCTTTTGTTGCCGTTGCTTTTGGTGTTTTAGACATGAAGTCCTTGCCCATGCCTATGTCCTGAATGGTATTACTTAGGTTTTCTTCTAGGGTTTTTATGGTTTTAGGTCTAATATTTAAGTCTCTAATCCATCTTGAATTAATTTTCGTGTAAGGAGTAAGGAAAGGATCCAGTTTCCTTATGGAAACTGGCTACTTATGGCTAGCCAGTTTTCCCAGCAGCATTTATTACATAGGGAATCCTTTCCCCATTTCTTGTTTTTGTCAGGTTTGTCAAAGATCAGATGGCTGTAGATGTGTGGTATTACTTCTGAGGGGTCTGTTCTGTTCCATTGGTCTATATCTCTGTTTTGGTACCAGTACCATGCTGTTTTGGTTACTGTAGCCTTGTAGGAAAGAATCACTTCTTAGAGTAATTCAAGAATTGCCCTTTTTTGAATAGGGTTGTTTATTTTGTTGTTGAGTTTTAGGAGTTCTCTATATATTCTGATCATTAATCACTTATCAGATATATGTGCAGATGTTTTCTCCCATTCTGTGGGTTTTCTAGAACTCAGTTCGTATTAACTTTTAAAATTTTGTTTTAATTTTAGACAGGGGATACATGTGCATGTTCATTACATAGGTATATTGCATAATGGTGGGGATTGGGCTTCCAGTGTACCCAAAACACAAATAGTGTTGTACCCAGTAGGTAATTTTTCAAACCTCACCCTCTACCACCCTCCCTTTTTGGAGTCCTCAGTGCCTATTATTTTTATCTGTATGTCCATGTGTTTAGCTCCCATTTATAAGTGAAAACATGCAGTATTTGATTTTTTGTTCTGAGATATTTTACTTAGGTCTCCATCTCCATCTATGTTGCCACAAAGGAAACAATTTCATTGTTATTTTTTTATGGCTACATACTATTCCATGGTGTGTATATATACCACATTTTCTTTATCTAATCAACCATTGATGAGCACTTAGGTTGGTCCCATGACTTTGCAATTGTGAATTGTGTTGTAATAAATATACGAGTGAAGATTTTTTTTTTTTTTTCATTTTTTTCTATAATGATTTATTTTTGCTTAGGTGGGTACCAGGTAGTGGGATTGCTGGATTGGATGGTAATTCTATTTTTAGTTCTTTGAGGTATCTTCATACTGTTTTCCATAGAGGTTTAACTAACTGACATTCCCACAAACAGGGCATAAGCATTCCCTTTCCTCCACATTTATGCCAATATCTGTTATTTGTTGACTTTTAAATGGTAGCCATTCTGACTGTGGCAAGTTGATACCTCAGTATGGTTTTAATTTGTCTCTCTCTGGTTAAGTGATGTTGAGCATTCTTTTCATGTGTTTGTTGGCTGCTTGTGTATTTTATTTTGAGAAGTGTCTGTTCATGTCCTTTTCCCAGTTTTTAATGTGGTTGTTTATTTTTTTTCTTCTTGATGTGTTGAGTTTTTTGTAGATTCTAGATATTATTAGTCCTTTGTTGGAGGCATAATTTGCAAATATTTTCTCTCATTCTGTAGGTTGTGTGCTTAGTCTGGTGATTATCCCTTTTTCTATGCAGAAGGTTTTCAGTTTAATTAAGTGTGATTTGTCTATTTTTGCTTTTGTTGCATTTATCTTTAGGGTCTTAATTATAATTTCTTTGCCTAGGGGGTCCAGTTTCATTTATTTGCATATTGCTAACCAACTTTCCTAGCACCATTTATCAAGTAAGTTGTCATTTTGCCATTCTTTGTTTTTGACCTTTTTGTCAAAAATCAATCAGTTGTAGACATGTGTCTTTATTTCTGGGTTCTATATCCTTTTCCATTGATCTACATGTGTATTTTTGTGCCAGTACCATGCTTTTATACCTACTATAGTCTCGTAGTATAAATTGAATTCAAGTAATGTGATGCCTCCAGATTTCTTCTTTTGCTGACAATTGGCTCTTTTTGTGCTTCCATGGGAATTTTAGGATTGGTTTTCTAATTCTGTGAAAGATGACATTAGTAATTGGATAGGAATTATGCTGAATCTGTAGGTTGCCTTGGGCAGTATAATCATTTTAACAATATGGATACTTTCGATCCTTGAGCATTGGGTTTTTTTATTTGTTTGTGTCATCTATGATTTCTTTCATTGGTGTTTTCAGTTCTCCTTGTATGGATCTTTCACCTTGTTGGTTAAATGTATTCTAAAGTATTTTTTTTCTGGCTATTGTAAATGGGATTGGGTTCTTGATTTTGCTCTCAGCTTGAACATTATTGGTGTGTAGAAAAGTTACTGAGTTAGGCACATTGATTTTCATATCCTGAAACTTTACTGACATCATTTATTGACTTTAGGAGTCTTTTGGAGGAATCTTAGGGTTGTCTAGATATATAATGATGTCATCAGGGCCAGAGATAATTTGACTTCCTCTTTTCCAATTTGAATGCGTTTTATTTCCTTCTCTTGCCTGATCTCTCTGGCTAGAACTTACAATACTGTGTTGAATAGGAGTGAGGAAAGTGGATATGTTTGTGTTGTGCCAGTTCTTAGGCAGAGTGCTTTCAACATTTTTCCATTCAATATGATGCTGGCTGTGTATTTGCCATGGATGGCTCTTATTATTTTGAGGTATTTTCCTTGATGCCTGGTTTTTTGTGGGTTTTTTTAATCATGAAAGGATGTTGGATTTTATTAGATGCTTATTCTGCATCTTTTGAGATGATCATATTTTTTAAAAATTTTGTTTATGTCATGAATCACATTTATTGATTTGCATATGTTGAACTATCCTTGCATGCATGGAATAACACCCACTTGACCATGATAAATTATCTTTTCATGTGCTATTGGATTCTGTTGACTAGTATTTTGTTGAGGAGTTTTGCATCTAGGTTCATCAGGGATATTGGCCTGTAGTTCTCTTTTTTGTTGTCTGATTTTGGTATCAGGGTGATACTGATGTCTTAGAATGAGCCAGGAAGGAACCCTTCCCCCTTGATATTTTGAAATAACTCTTCCTTTTATGTTTGGTAACATTCAGCTATGAATCCATCTAGTCCTGGGATTCCTTTTGTTGGAAGATTTTTTTATTACCGATTCAATTTTATTACTCATTATTGGTCTGTTAAGGGTTTCTATTTCTTCTTGATTCAATCTTGGCTAGTTGTATGTCTTTAGAAATTTATCCATTTCTTTTAGGTTTTCCAGTTGTGCAAATAGGGGTGTTCATAGTAGTCTCTGATGATCTTTTGTATTTCTGTGATATGAGTTGTTAATATCACCTTTATAATTTCTAATTGTACTTTTTTGAATCTTCTCGTTTTTTCTAGGTTAAACTAGGTAGTGGTGTATCAACTTTGTTTATCCTTTCAAAGAACCAACTTTTTCTTTCATTGGTCTTTTGTATAATTTTTTTGGTCTCAATCTCATTTAGTTCTCCTCTGATCTTTGCTGTTTATTTTCTTATGCTAGCTTTATGTTTAATTTGTTCTTGTTTTTCCAGTTTCTTAAGGTGTGATATTAGGTTGTTAATTTGAGATCTTTCTCTTTTTTATGTAGACAGTTAATGCAATAAACTTTTCTCTTAGTAGCACTTTTGTTTTATTCCAGAGGTTTTTGTTTATAGTTTGTCCATTTTCATTTGTTTTGAAATTTTTTTCTGATATCTGCCTTAATTTATTTCTTTACCCAAAGGTCATTCAGGAGCAAATTGTTTAGTTTTCATGACATTTTATAGTTTTGAGAGCTCCTCTTGGAATTGATTTCTAATTTTATTCAACTGTAGTCTGAGAAGACATTTGATATGAATTTGATGTTTTTGAGACTTGTTTTATGGCCAAGCATATGGTAAATTCTGGAGAATGTTCCATGCATATATGAAAAGAATGTATATTCTGCCTTTGTTGGGTAGAATATTCTGTAAATGTCCATTGGGTCCACTTGGTCTGTAGTCCAGTTTAAGTCCAAAGTTGAGTCTGTATGTGTCTTTAGCAATTAGGTGAGTCTCTTGTATGCAGCAGATGTTTGGGTCTTGGTTTTTTTGTTTTGTTTTGTTTTTCTTTTCTTTTCTTTTTTTTTTAATCCTTTTGCCACTCTATCTTCCAAATAGTGCATTTAGGCCATTTATGTTCAAGGTTAATATTGATATGTGAGAATTTTTCCTGTCATAGTGTTGTTAGCTAGTTGCCTTGAAGTTTCATATCTGTAATTATTTTTTGGGATCTGTGGTATTTGTGATTACATGTCCTTTTATGATGGTGACTATCATCCATCCATTTCCATGTTTAGAACTCCTTTGAGTGTTTCTTGTAGGGTTGATCTAATAGTGATAAATTCCCTTAATGTGTGCTTGTCTGGGAAAGACTTAACTTTCTTTTCTTCATTTATGAAGCTTAATTTGGGAGCAAATGAAATTCTTGGCTGGCATTATTTTCCTTATGGAGGCCGAAAATAGGCCTGTAATCTTTTCTGCCTTGTAATGTTTCTGCTGAGAAGTTTGCTGTTAGTCTCATGGGATTCCTTTTATAGGTGATATAACTACTCTCTAGCTGCTTTTTAAGATTTGTTCTTTCATGTTGACCTTGGATAGTCTGATGACTATATAACTTAGTGATGTTTGTCTTGTATAGTATCTTTCAGGAATTCTCTGCATTTCTTGGATCTGAATGTCTACATCTCTAACAAGATCAGGGAAATTTTCCTGTATTTTTCTCTCAAATATGTTTTTTAGATTTATTACTTTTTTCTCTCTCTCAGGAATGCCTACAAGTAGTAGGTTTTGTTACTTTACATAATGCCATATTTATCAAAGTCCTTTCTAAAAATTATTTTTTCTATATTTTTGTCTGACTGGGTTAATTTGAAAGGTTGACCTTCAACCTTTCAAGCTTTGAAGCTCTTTCTTCTGATTTGTCTAGTAGATTGTTAAAACTTCAACTGTTTTTTGAAATTTCTTTAATGAATTTTTTTATTTCTAGTAGTTCTGTTTGTTTGTTTGTTTGTTTGTTTGTTTGTTTTAAATATCTGTCCCTTTTTTCATTTCCTGGATTGCTTTTGTGGTTTCTTTGTGTTGCTTTTCAACTTTCTCTTACATTTCATTGAGCTTTCATACAGTCCACACATTAAGCTTCCATACAAGTCATGTCAGTTGTGGTGGTATTGGCTACTTGGGTCAGCCCAACCTCAGCCCCTGGGGGCAGTGGTCAGATGCCAGTAGTGTTAGACTGGACTAGGCAATTTCCCAATTCCCAAACCCCTAGATGGTCTATTGCATGGCATAGACATATCCTGAAAGGGCTGGACCAGGACCACACCACCAGTCTTGCTCTCTGGGGCCGAGAATTCATGTGCTGGCTGTGTTAGGGCATGGAACACTGTTCCTTAGGGTCACTGGAAGAATTGTAAGGTGGGAGCAGGCAGAATGCTTAGGTGGTAGGAGCCTGAGGGCAGATCACAAACCTGTGGTGGAAGGGCTGTCAGAAGTGCTCCAGGCTGTGACTGAAATGGTCAGGTTATAGCAGGGTGGTTATGCTGTGGGCTTTTCACTGGGGAAGTCACACCTCACTCAATTGGACCAATAGAGACTGGAATTTCCCTCCCACAGAAGCATCAGTGCATTTCATTGTTGGGAGTGCATGAATGTGCCCTGACTCTCTGCTCACTCCCTGGCCCCAAGGACAGCAGAAGCAGTAGTGGTAGTGGCAGTGACTTTTTTGGGAGCTAAAGGGCTTACTGTTGTCCTTACAGCCTGGATATCAGACTGTAAGGAACTGCAGCCATAGTGCTCATGTGGGAACAGGGCAACTCTGCTGGGAGCCTAATGCTGAGGTGGATGGGCCCTGTTTATCAGGGAACAGTGGAAGCAGGGAGTTGTGCAGTGTGTAGTCTGTCCACTCCTTCCTACCACATCTGCAATATGTCTTTGGGATGTGTAAAAGTGCCTGTCCTCCCCACTCCGTCCTTATCAGGTGGCAACAGCTGACACCAGGATGCTCAGGAATTAAAAGGCTGTGGGATTCCACCTGGTCTTGAGCAGTGCCTCTACACAGTCTTCAGGCAGCTCTCTGTATTCATCTAGAGGCCCAAGGGGGCCAAAGAGACTCCCTTATGACTAGGATTGTAAAGGTCCATAGTGAAAGTGTCAAACCCTGGGAGTGTCTCATTCACTCACCCCTTGCCCATATTAAGGAGCTTCTCCCAGCTCTGCTGTGATGTGAGCTCTGTAGGCTGCCTGGCTTCACTCTCCTCTGCTTTCTATAAATCCTATCACTTCTCTAATGAATTCAAGCGTATTTTCTTAAATGATCCACTTGAAATGTTAGTACTTACTATTTTAATTCTCTTCCATGAGAGGCACCCACTAGCTGCTTCTAGTCAGACATCACAAATACCAGAACTCAATATTACCTTTTGTTGCACAAAATGTTTTTAATCTAATGATGCACAATTTGTTTGTTTTTTCTTTTGCTGCCTTTGCCTTTAGGTCATATCCAAGAAATCATTGCCAAATCCAGTGTCCTTAAGTTTTAGTTTATATTTTCTTCTAAGAGTTTAGTTTGAGGTCTTACATTTAGGTCTTTAATCCATTTTGAGTTAATTTTTGTATATGATGTTAGGTAAGGGTTGAGCTCTATTCTTTTGCATTTGAATATCAGTTTTCACAGAACTGTTTGTCCGAAAGACTGTTCTTTTCCCATTGAATGATCTTGGCAGCCTTGTCAAACATCGTTTGACCATATATGCCAGGTTTTATTTCTGGGTTCTCTCTTCTACTTCATTAGTTGATATGTCTGTCTTTATGCCAGTACTGCATAGTTTTGATTACTGTAGCCTTGTAGTGACTTTTAACACCAGGAAATATGAGTCCTCCTGCTTTATTGTTCTTTTTCAAGACAGTTTTGTATATTCAGGGTCCTTTGAGATTCCACATGAATTTTAGTGTGGGTTCTATTTCTGCAAAAGCATATCATTGGGATTTTGACAGGGATTGCATTGAGTCTGGAGATCAATTTGGGTAATACGGACCTCTTAACAATATTAAGTCTCCCAATCTATGAACATGGGATGTGTTTCCATTTCTTTATGTCTTCTTTAATTTATTCTGTAATTTTCATTGGGTAAGTCTTAACCTCCTTGGTTAAATTAAATTCTAAGTTTTTTATTTCTTTCCATACTATTGTAAATTGAATTGTTTTTTCCAAATTTTTTAGATTTTTTTATTGTCTGCAATTGATTTTTGTAGATTAAATTTGTATCCTGATACCTGATACTATGTTGAATTCATTTATTAACTCTAACAGTTGTTAGTGGCATTTTCAATATTTTCTGCATATAAGATCATATTATCTGAAAAAAAAGAGATAATTTTACTTATTTCTTTCCAGTGTGGATGCCTCTTTTTTTTGTTTGTTTGTTTTGCTTTGTTTTTTGGTTTTTGCCTAATTGCTGTGGCTAGAACTTCCAGTGCTCTGTTGAATAGAAGTAGTAAAAGCATGCATTTGTGCCTTGTTCCTGTTTTTTTTTTTTTTAAGTCCTTTAATCTTTCACCATTAAGTATAATGTTGATTATGAGTTTTACATGTATGGCTTTTATTATGTTGAGATTTTTATCTTGTATTCCTTTTTTTAAAAAATCATGAAAGGCCATTGAATTTTGTCAGATGCTTTTTCTGCATCAGTCGAGATGATCTTATGTTTTTAAATTCATTCCATGAATGTAAAGCATCACATTGATCAAATTTTGCATAATGAACCATCCCTACATTCCAGAAATAAATCTAACTTGGTCATGTTGTATAATTTTTTAATACACTGCTGAATTCAATTTGCTAGTATTGAGGATATTTACATCAACTTTCATAAAACAGATCAGTCTGTAGCTTTCTTTTCTTGTCATGTCTTTGTTTGACTTTGGTTTCAAACAGTTATATTTTTAACAAGCCCTCTAGAAGATTCTATTGTGTGAACATTTACCCTTTGTCATAATTTACAGTCAAAATGTCAGCAGAACCTCCCATTTTGACTAATATATAATATATCCTCTAAACTGGTGCTCCTCTGATAATAAAATAGGGTTCACTCTTGAGAGTGAAAGTATCAATGTGACTAGGCAATGGTGCCCAGTTTTTGTTGTTTTGTTTTTGTCAAACACTAGTCTAGATGTTGCCGTGAACATATTTGCAGATGTTAATCACATCTGCAATCAATTGACTGATAAGTAGAGGATATTACCTTCAGTAACATTGGTGGGCACCATCCATTAAATTGAAGGCATAAAGAGCAGACACTGAGGTTTCCTAGAGAAAGAAGAAATTTTGCCTCAAGACTGTAACATATAAATTCTGCCTGAGTTTTCAGTTTTCCAGCCTGCCTACAAATTGTGGTCTCAAGGCTACAACATCAACTTTTGCCTACATTTCCAGCCTGATGGCCTGCCCTACAGATTTGAGATAAGCCAACTCTCACAATTGTGTCAACCAATTCCTTAAAATTATACACACATATATGCACAAGTACGCAACCAATTGGTTCTGTTTCACCATAGAACCCTGTCTTATACAGTGGTATTGGCAAAATTAGGCAAATCATTTTTCCTACCATTTTAGCTCATTTCACTTCTTACCACTCTCCTCTTCTATTTACAATAACAAATAGAATCCTCTGTTCTGATTGATTCATGTATAGATTTTGAAGTTCTGATTTTGATGCACTTTAAGTGAAAGAGCAAAAGAAATGTGAAAAATTTTGCAATGACATTTAAGAAAATGATTCAGTCTTAAGCTATCTGCATTTTAAATAATAATGTACTTATGGTTACATTTAAATTTACTATCTTATCTGCCTTCATTTGTCCACTCACTGTTCTATTTCCTTTTTTTCCAATCTTCTCAATAATTATTTCTTAGAATATCATTTTATCTGTACTATTGGATTTTTTTGCTTAATTTTTTTAGTGGTCGGGTTACAGTTTAAAATTTGCAACTTTATACAATCCCAGTGTATCTTCAAATCCTATTATTTCACCTCATATATAATATAAGAATCTTACAACAGTGTACTTCTATAACCTTTTCTTGTTATAGAACAATAAAAGGTTATTGTTTTTTCTACTATTTTCACATTATACTTTATGTATATTATTAACAGACAATATATTATTTTTTACTTTAAACTATCACTTGTCTTTTAAATAATATTTTTTAAATTTATTCATATATGTATCATTTCTGGTATTTTTTATTCCTTTATGTAAATGGAAATTTCCTTCTAGGGTTATTTTCTTTCCATCTGAAAAACACCTTGCAGATCTGGCAGCAAATTCTCTCAGCTATTTTGTCCTCATTTTTAAGAACAGTTCTGCTGGATAGAACTTTAGTATTTTCTTTTTCCTATCAGGTCTTTCAAAATGGAATTTAATTGATTTCCCACTTAAGTTTTGGTGAGAAAACTGTGGTAATCTTTGCTCCTATGTACAAAATACGTCTTTTCTCCTCTGGCTACTTTCAAAATTTTCTTTTTTTCACTTGTTTTCAACAATTTCATTAGAAAATACTTTGGTATGGTTGTCTTTAGATTTACCCAGTAAGGTTGTTTTTTGTTTGTTTGTTTGTTTGTTTGTTTGTTTTTTTACAGGTCTTGAATCAGTAAGTTTATTTGTTTCATAGAATATGGAATGTTTTTCAAGTATTTATTTTTCTCTCTTTTTAAACTCCAATTCACGTATGTTTAGCCTCTTGATATTTGTAAACTGTTTACTGAAGTTCTTGTCAGTTCCCACCATTTATCTTTCTCTGTTCTTCACTTTGGATATTTGCTCTTGCTGTATTTTCACTGATCTTTTTTGAATAGTGTTAAATCAGCTATTATTCCCATCCACAGAATTCTTCATTTCTGATAATTGTCTTTTTCATCCACACAAGTTCAATTTGTTCTTTTATATACTTTTCATTTCTCTCTTCATTATGTTCATGCTTTTCTTTTAATTTTAGGTTTGCTTATAGTATCTCCACCTGCTCTGTTATTTCTTTCTAAGTATCTTTTTCTACTAACCTTCCTCTAACTTGTTACAAATTTTACATTCTTCCACATGTCTGTTAAGCTTTACTTGGTTACTGGACCTTGTAAATTTATGTTGATGTCATTGTTGAGTTTAGTTGTCTTTAAAGAGTGTTAGGCTTTAATCTGACAAGCAACTAAAGTTACTTGTAGATTAGCTTGTTTCTTTTTGAGGCATATTTTAAAACTTTTCCGAAATGGCCTACTTTTACCCTTCTATTATAATATGACTCTTCTAATGCCTTTCCTTAATTCCTTGGTTGTTCAAACAAGACTTATCAGAACTGATATATCTCCAGTACTTTATGAATTCTGAGAATTGTTGAACTTACCTTTATAGCTGCCACAGTTTTTCTTTGGCTGGCTTTCTGAAGTTTTTCCATATATATGCATGACTTAATATTCAGTAACACTCTCAGAAAGACTCCTATGCAGATTTTTTTTATCTCTTTTTCCACAGTGCTCCCTTTTCTCCAGCATTTTGCCCAAGATATTCTAGGTGCCTAATTTTTCCCAAACTCTTTTTTTCTGTCTCCTAGACCCAGAAAGCCTATTGTCACTAATCATCCCTCCCTCTACCCTTCACACCTTTTTTTCACTATGATCTGAAAAAATCCTCCTGGCAGAAAGCTTGGATGATATCATAGGACATTCATCACATGTTTCTTGTCTCTGTGTTCTCAGTCTTGTGCTGCCTACTTTTCAATTTCAGAACACGTTTGTTTCCTATATATATAGTCAAAGTATGTAGTTATTTACAGCAGTAGGCTCAAGGTGATTTTAGTAACTCTCATGGCTAAAGCAGAATTAAGTTATGTTTTATTTGGCATATTTCTAACCATTAATAAAGTTAAATATTTGGTTATATCTCCATTCTTATGACATCAGACTAAAACTTATTAAGAATCATCATATATTTTTATCTATAATTTTAAAAAATTGTTGTTTACATGATATATAAGGTAAAAGTTTCTGGAATCCACAGAGTTCTGGCTGTTTTTACTCAGTGTCAGAATAATCTAAGATTTTACTTTCATTTCTTCCCCCTTGATGATGCAGAGAACTTCAACCTCAGATTACTGAATTATAAAAGCAAAAAAGATTATGGTATGTAATTACAGCATTACATTTTTATTCTGCAATAGAAATTAAAAATATGTCTTTTCTATTTATTTCAGTGCTACTGAATCTCCCATTAAAACCCCCACATGTGCCTGTCACTTGTTTATAAGCCAGAACTAAACATGTGTGCCTATTACTTGTTTCTAGTCAAACATAAACATAAAATCTTGTATTTGAGATATATATGTTTTAAGATTATTCAAAAAATTTTAAACATAACCTAGGATAATTTGAAAGACTTACTTTCTTCTGTAGAATTATAGAAGTGGTATAATTGTTTTGCTTTAGTTTGAGAATAAAATTTTTAATGAAACAATTTACTTTACATTTTTATGCATTACTGCTGGTCAATAGTTGTCCAGTGCAGCATGACAAGTGTTCTTCCGCACAAGATTGAGGTAGACAGTTCAGTCAATAAAAGATCATTCTTTTGGGGCTTATCTTGCTGACACAGCAAAGGCTCATTCTTAATGCACGAGGGCATCAATGGGAACTCTGTGCCATAATAGATTCAGACATGGACATCCTCTGCTTTTTTATTAAGCATGTCAAACTAATGGGGGGGATTTTATCTCATTGGCATATCCAAGAGTCTCTATTTGAAAATAAAGGTAAGTGATTTCAGCAACCTAAATCTGATGACTGCTTCAGAGACAGAAAGCGATTGAAGGCAGTTCTAGCTTTGATTACCCTACAGTGTTAGAAAAGAGAATATTGGCTGGGCATAGTGGTATGCACCTGTAATCTCAGGTAATTAGGAAGCTACAGTGGGAGGATTGCTTGAGCCCAGGAGTCAGAGACCAGCCTGGGCAACACAGCAAGATTTTGTCTCAAAAAAAAAAAAAAAAAAAAAAAGGAATGACAATATTGGATATGAAATAAGTTATTATTCTATCACGTCCTTCCTAATTATAAAGTAAAAAGAATATTTTACAATGGCATATCCAATGGTTAATATTAAAAAGGAGAGTGTCACATATTTGACCACAAAATAAGGAATAGTCAGTGATTTTTTTTCTTCAAGCGTTTACTTGCTGGTTTAAAAACAAAACATTAAAACTGTATTTTAGACTGTGAAAGTAAACAACATTCATTTTCATATACTGTGAAATTTTTATGTTATTTTCTTCTTTATACTATAAATATAAACAAAAAAGCACTGAACTTAAGCATTAAGGGATACTGTAAAGAGGTTGTATGTAAAACAAGTGTTTTGATTACTACAGCAAAATTGAGTTTTACAGTTAAATATTTATATTTAATTTCAGGCTGCATGAGAACACATGGCTGGAATTTAGAAAAAAAAAATGTTCCAACTTTGATTTTGTAGACAAATCACTAGCTGAATTGGGATGGTAAAGGCGTTTGTTTTATGTGGCCAAAATTGAATGCCTTAAGGTAATACATTTGCTCTTCAGGTTGACACAGGTGCCACCACTACCTCTAGCACACAGTCTCTGGAAGTAGACAGTTTAAATTTGAATGCCACACTTCTTTCTCACGTGGCCTACACCTCACTATACTTATCCATAAAGTAATGAAAATCACAGTACCTAACTCATAGCATGTTTAAAAGATTAAATAAAGATCCAGATCTAGATCCAGATCTATGTATCTATTGCTTGAGACAAAACCTGGCATATAGTAAGTTCTCAATAATTGTAATAGTTGTAGTTAGAGTTGTAGTAAGAGTAAGTTAATATCTGGTCTCTCCACAAATACATCTTACCTCCCTGGCTTCTGAAGACATTTGAATTTGCAACTCTAAACCTTAATCAGACCTTTGCACTGGTCCACAGCAAAATGACTGGTGGTTATTGACAGAACTCCTGACCAACCTGCATGTTAGTTTACAGTACCTCTCTCTCTCATTGTAATTCCACCACTTTGACTGTCTTCTTGTTCACTGAACTTTTGACTGTACATAGAAGCTGACAGGTGTTTTCCCAGAGGTGACACCAACCACTTCACACAGCTTTAGCTGACAGTTTTTAGGTCTTTCTGAGGAGAGTGTATGACAGAAACGCCATCAGACTAGCAGGCCAACAGTTGCATTTGGCATAATTACACACTTCCTTGAGGGAAGGAAACAGTCAATCTCACAGTTTTTAGTCGGGCTGACACTATCCACATATTTTGCAAGGTACATTCACAAAGTTCAAGTAGTTGATTGACTGAAGCTGAGCAGGAAAGGCTAAATGTCAAGCTTTTAAGATGAAACTGGTGGCAGCTCTGTAGCAGCATGGCAGGTAGAGTGAAGTCTGGAATTAAGAGTGACAGACGAATGGCGGGTGGTAAAGAAAAGACTGCTGGCAGAAAAGGAAGTTGGGCTGTGCTCAGAGCATGCATGGGGTTTGATTAGTGATAGAAAGGCTAAAACATATACAGATTTAAGTGTTCAAAATTTATTTTAACAGTTCAAAGAAAAACTGTCAGAATTTTACTAAAATAATAACTTTTAATCCATTTACTTTTGAAATGTTAATATGAATTCCCTTTTTTTAAACAGTTTTCAAGATGTTGAGATTCTATCTAAAGATTATTGTACTTACTGCATTTTGTCACTCTAGTCTCTGCTTTAAGAGCTAGGGAAATGTGAGAAAATATAAATTATCTTAAAGGGGAAGAGATTAGAGAAAATACATTTAAAGGTAATGAGAAAATTAAGAAAATTTGTGAAAAGTTTTGATTCATTATATTTTTGTGTGAAAATGAAAGAGATTCTAAGTCAATCAAGATTTTGAATAGTCTAACAAAACATGGTAAATAGAGCACCCTTAATTTAATAAAATAAAGCATCTAATTTGACACTGTTATGGGAACCTTAGGGTATTGCTTTTACAGCTGAAAACCTCTGTGGCTGGTGGTGCCTTTGCCTGAGTTTTTGCTTGGGCCCGCTGGACTTGTTTTGCCCACTCAGCCTGGCAGGTGCACTCATCTGATGCTATTGGTCCAGATCCCCTGCCTGCCAAGGGTGAGCCAGGCACAGAGTGGCAAGGGGTGCATAAGTGAGTGAGCACAGGTCTGGCCACTGCACACAGCCAGGCACATCAGCTGCTGCAGCGGTGTGGGCAGCTCTGGGTGATAGCACAGGCACTGAGTGCAAGCCTGTGGCTGGATTAGATGCACCACAAGTGGCTTGTGCTGTGGACATCTACATCTGGACAAGGGGAATGCAGTGGTGCCCGAAAGCTTGGAGCTGCAACCACAGAACCCCAAAGAGGGTGTCACAGCCCTGGCTCAGGGAGCACCTAGGTCTGGCTCCCGAAGGGCTGCAGCTCTTCTTTCCTTCTAGTTGCCTGCAATGTGGCAAGTCAGGGTTGATGTTTCAGCCCTGTTTGTGTTACAATAAAGCTCTAAACAGTTTATTACAACTGAAATAAAGCTCTTTCAGTTGTCCCACTTCCCACAGAATGAGGTACATGGACAACTGGTAGGTGAGCAAGGTGGAGATGAGCTTTATTGCATGACAGAATAGCTCTCAGGAGATCCGAAGTGGGTAGCTCATTTCCACAAGCAAGTCATCCCAATGAGTGTCCAGATCTCAGCAGAAAGGAGACCCAAAGTGGGTAGCTCCTATCCACAGGCAGGTTGTCCCAACAAGTCTCCAGCTCTCAGTGTAGAGATGAACCACAGTGGGTAGCTCATTTCACAGGCAGGCTGTCTAAACAAGTCAAGGAGACCCGAAGTGGTTAGCTCCTTTGGGCAGCTGTTAGTCTTAATGTCTGTGTGAGTCTGGCTGAGTCTGGGGGTTTTATGAGCTCAGAAGGGAGGAAGTGCATGCTTATTGGTCCATAGGCGGCCACTGGCATGCCCAGAAAAGCACCATAAGTTCTCACTCTGGGCCGCAGACCCACCTGGAACTGATAGCTTGGCCCACAGGCTTCAGGCTGTCCCCAGCTTGAAGGTGGGGCTTCACTGGGGACTGCCCCTTTCTGCCCAGGAGCCTGTCTGCCTCCTCCCACAATCAACATCATCCATGGCACCCAGGCTGTTCATGTGGAAAGGTGCCTGCAGGCCCATGCCAAGCAGCCTTCAGCCCCCCAGGCCTCCCTCCCATGATCATCAGTGCCCAAAGTCTGGAGTGGGCCAAGGCAACAGGAGGCTGTCATGTTGGCACTGCCCCAAGCATGCACACATGCAGCCAGGTCACAACAGCACCCAGGCTTGGCCACAACTTTGCTCCGCCCACTCCCGGGCACCAGGAGTGGGCAGAGGACAGGCAGTGGGAGCAAGCCCTTTCAAGCCTGCAGTGGCAAGGGGCTTCCTGGGTTCCCAAGAGCGCAGGGATGCCTGGGTCCAGAGCCATGGCTGGTCAGCTGCAGCTGTGCCCAGGAGCATGGGGCTTCAGCCCTGATGACTTGGTAGGGGGCAGGGTTCCTCCCTGTTCATGGCACCCGCTGACTCTGTGGAGTGTACAACCCTGGCTGTGCTTCCTCTGTGCACCCTGCATCTTAGTAATGGCAGTTCCAGACAGGGCTGGCATCAGCAGTACCATCAACTTTACTGTGCGTGTGTTTTTGACACCAAGTCTTTTTTGCTTTCTTATTTTTGAATGACAAGCATCTCAAAGTCATTATTTTACTTACTTGGGTTATATAAATCATTGGATAAACTAATATCTACTCACTTTTTGGAATTTGAGAAAATTATGGCAAAATAAAAATTATTAATCAGATTCTATACTATTTTCTTTCACTAGTTTCAGTATTTTCCAAGATAAAATAATGGTCAGTCTAGTGCTGTCACATAGATAAACAATATGAATCACAGATATGAGCTGCCATTAAATTTAACATTTTCTAGGAACCAAAATTAATAAAAATTTAAAAAAGAAGCTGATGAAATTAATCTTCATAGTGTATTTTATCATGTAATCAATATAAAAATTCAGATATCCGAAATATCACTTCAATGGTTAATTAATGTAAAATTATTGAGATAATTTTACATAATTTTTAAAACTGTCTTCAAACACTTGTATTTTATACTTATAGCACATCTCTATTTGATTGATAGCCAAATGTGGTTTGTGTTATATAAGACAGCACAAATTGGGATAGTTTTTATCTTCATTCCACTCATTTATTCATTATGTACATGGAAGTCAATAAATGAAATATTAATGGTGAATATATTTTTATTGTCTAGGTCTTAATCCATTTTGAGTTGCTATAAAGGAATACCTGAGGTAGAGTAACTTGTAAATAAAACTTATAGGAGATTTATTTGACTTACAGTTCGGCAGGCTATACAAGAAGGAGGGTGCTGACATCTGTTCAGTTTCTGATGAGCACCTCAGGCAGCTTCCACTCAAAATGGAAGATAAAGTGGACCAGCATGTGCAGAGAAAGGAATGAGGTGGGGGAGTGCCGGGCTATTTTAAACAACCAGCTCTTATGGTTACTCATACAGCAAGAAGTCATTCACCTGGTGAAGGATCCATCTCCATGACCCAAATATTGTCCATTAGGTCCCGCCTGCAACATTGAGAATCAAATTTCAATGTGAAATTTGAAGGGAACAAATATTCAAACTATAGATATTTTCAAGTTATTTTCAGTAATATTCTCCTGTCAGGCTAAACAATGTCCAATATTAGTAATGTATCTTATGAATATTGTTTAAATTACTAAAACCATTGCTCCAATTACTATTGCTGCATGATAAGTCACCCCAAATTGTATTAGTGTAAAATCACCATATTGTTATGCTCATAGATTCTGTGGTAAGGATATGAAAAGGCAGAGCGGAGGTGACATGTTTCTACTCCACAGGTTCTACAGCCTTGAAGGTAAGTCTTGTTGACTGGGAATGGCTCAATGTCTGGGATCTAGAATCTTCTAGAATCTTGTTCACTCACGTATCTATTGCCTAATCTGGGTAAACTTAAAGACAAGGATGGCCAAGTATAGCTACATGTGGCCTCTCCATGTAGTTTGACCTCCTCACTGCTTAGCATCTGAAATTGAACTTTCCATGTTGGGGCTCAGGGCTCCAAGTGCCAGTGTTGCAGCAAATAAGACCAAAGTTGCATTGCCTTATCAGACTATGCCTTGGAAGTCACACAGCATCATTTCCATTCCTTTCCATTGATTTCAGATAAGTCATTAAGTTCATTTGTTACTCAGAAGGAGGTGGCATAGATCTTCCCTCTTTACTTAGGTGTCAGAATTTTAGCATATGTTTTACAATGATCACACAACTTTTCTTTCTGAACACTTTGCTTCACACCTTCCCATATCCAGAGTTATGAATTCTCCTGGCTATATCTGTTGTAACCCTAAATATTGACTGTACTCAGAGATTCATCAGAGATTTCATGACTATATGCCCAGAGCCTGATATAATGCCACCTTATTACACACATAATACAGAATTTTGAGGATTACATTAACTGATACATGTTAAGTATACTTCAGAGGGCTGGCACATTGGATGTGTTCAATAATTGTTAGCTTTAAGTGTCTTAAACAGCTATTATTATAATGATAAGTCTTTGTTCATGTTTCATCTCCATGACTTGTCATGTGTTTTGCCTTGATTACATTACTTGAATTCCTGATGCCTCTGTTTCTCTTTTGTAATGAAGGTAATAGTACATTTTATAGGATATTATTAGTATTAAATGAGATAATCCATATAAAGCACTTACTGTAGTGTCTGGTACATAGTAAGCCAAGTATCCTATAAAAATATGTTTAGAAGTTTTAACTGAGACAAATGTCTCAATGAATTATTCTTTTTAATCAACCAAGAGGAGGAAGTAGTAATTTATTCCAAACAATAGATAAAGAAAAATTCTGGCCAGTTTAATTCTGATGTATTTTATTACATAAGATCATTTGTGTTCTGGAAATAGTCTAAAACTAATTAAAATCAAGTAGGTGTCCAGACGGACAATAATAATCATTGGGTATCTATTGGAAACTTTTATAATTAATTAAATAAAATTAGGATTGTTAGCTATTTTCTTACATGTCTGATTCTTACCTTAGTATAGAAGATTAAGAAAAAAGTTGACACAAAGTTATATTATCATTTCTAAGTGGTTAAGAAATTGCTATTCATATATGTTTATAATTTTATACTCCAATAATGACTATCACAGTTTAAAATTGGTTAATTCTACCAATAACCATGTGGAGAGTATTTGAATGGAAATGGTAACTACTGTTACATCAAATGTAACTCATATTTTTGTTTAAATTATACCTTTATTTTTACCACAGTCCAAAAGCATGAATCCATAACGAATCATACCATATTGGAAATGCTATATCAGGCTGGTGTGTTAGCTGCAGTCTTTCCCCATTCTACAGTGTAACTGGAAAAAAAAAGTGCCAGATATTCCACTTAACTAAATCTAACCCTTGTTGAAGGATCTCTCATTCATGATTTTTTACATACCACGTATTTGATTTGTATTGCAAATATGCAATATTTTCTGGGACATTGTAATTAGCTTCTTACATATGGTTCACAGATGATATTAAAACTGTTCGGAAGTCTAGATGAAGCAAAGCTGTTAGAAAGCATCACTGAGCTAAGTTAGGAGAGCTGGGATCTAGTACTGTCTCAATTGCTAGCAAAATAACTGATTTTAGGCATGCTGCAGAGCCCTTCAGGATGATTTTCACTATAATTATTGGTGTGGTATAGAATCTATAAGGTCAATTACCTACAAATGTATTTGATTTCATGAAATATACTATAGATTTCTGTCGCATAATGACCAATGTTAATTATACAATATTTGTATAAACTGCAAGTTAGATATAGTTTGGGATGCTGTGAGACACTGATTTAAATTCCTTTATTCTTAAGTAGTCAATAACATTCTTGACTTATTTCCTGACTCCATCTATCTGTACACTAAGATAGAGCTGCCTTAGTAACAGAGATCAATGATAGTGATTTGGATCTTTGATTTCTTTGTCTCTGTGTTCCATTCTCCTCGTTCAAAACTGACCCAACATTTTCTTTAACTTCTGATAAATAACAGTGCCTTTTAAATAAAATACAGTAATGTTAGACCTCTTGTCCTTCAGTGAACATAGGAACTTACTGAGATCAGTATTGTGGATGATTAGGTTAAGAATGATTTGAGATTGGTGAGTTGGAAGGTTTCCAAACTTAATTGTTGAATTCCTGAATATGACTAATACAATTAATGAGTGAAATATGTGCCTATATATAATATTATTTCACTTTGATAAAAATGGATAATAAAATCTAACATGTTCAGGCACAATGCAGTGCCGTACTTTAGTCTGTCTGTAAACTTGTCAGGACAGCCAAGTGTATTGAAGAGTTTTCAGAGATCATGTTCATAATACATTAAAATTAAGTTAATAAATAATCAAATGTTAAAATGTATCTAATTTTTCGAATAACTAAGATTTCTAGAAGTGATTTTTAGAAGTCTAGTAAAATTTAGGTTATTTTGTATTAATGAAAAGTTAAACAGCAAAATTGCTCAGTAAACTCTTTATATTTACTGTCAGACCTTACAAGGAACTTAAATTGTTTTATATTTCTGGAAGAGTGAAGGAGACATCCCTGCACAATTATAAAATATATTCTTAAAAACCACATTTTTATCATATAGTATATGCCAGGCACTGCAAGGTGGCTAAAATATCTTGCATTATTAAATCCTTGCAACAATGTTGAGATGTAAGTTATTATAGGACTGTCATAAAAACAGAGACTTAGGAATAGCGAAATTATTAACCCAGTTTAGAACCTGAATATAACCATTGATTTTATGGTTAAGATGACCACATATCTGAGTGGATATATTTTTAATTTTATTTTTAATTTCTGTGGGTACATAGTAGTTGTATATATTTATGGGATATATGAAATGTTTAGATACAGGTATGTAGTGCATAATAATCATATTATAGAGAATGGGGTATCCGTCCCCTCAAGTATTTTTTGTGTTACAATCCAATTATACCGTTTTAGTTATCTGTGAATGTACAACTAAGTTATTGAAGTCTATAGTCACCCTGTTGTCCTATCAAATACTAGTGGATATATTTTAATTGGAAATAATCTGGATGATATAAGAATAGATCATATAGCAGAACATATACAGAGGAACTTACAGAAACAAACTACCACATTCCCACAACTTCTTACCTTTTTAAAATTATTGACAATTTAAGACCAAGTGTGGTAGCTTGCACCTGTAATCTCAGCACTTTGGGAGGCCGAAGTGGGTGGATCACGTGGTCAAGAGATTGAGACCACCCTGGCTAACATGATGAAACCCCATCTCTACTAAAAATACAAAAATTAGCCGAGCATGGTGGCACGCGCCTGTAGTTCCAGCTACTCAGGAGACTGAGGCAGGATAATCACTTGAACCCTGAAGGCAGAGGTTGCAGTGAGTCAAGATCGCGCCACTACACTCCAGCCTGGCAACAGAACAAGACTCTGTCTCAAAAAAAAATGAATTATTGATGATTTAATAGCTATATCATTTTATTTGTTCTTAGTCCTTTAAAAAGTTATTAATATTTAGGTGTGTCTTTTTTCTTTTAAGTTTCTTTTTCCATGAACTAATATTACTTTATAATAACAAGACATGCAGAAACAACAGAAACTTTGCAACACTTGTGTTAAAGATGTGGGATCCATAAGTTGAGAAAAAAAGAAAATGAAAATAATAATCACATAGAGGTAATAGATTTGCTAAAACATAACTTCTTTCCGTCTCTTCATATCTTCTTAGGATCATAAAGAAACTGCTAGACAGATGATTTTTCTCTTCCACTGAAAGCTTTTTTGAGTGGTTTGCCCTAGAGCAACCCTGTTCTATGCCATGTTATTCAATACCTAGGGTAATGCAAACCTTGTTTCTGTCTCACTAGCTGTTCAATGATTAATATATTCAGGGTCCTCACTTAACTTGAGACTTTTAGGTCAACCTTCTCCCAGAATGTGTGCTTGAGTCCTTGTGGTTGTTATGGGTATTTTTTTTAATAATGGTGATAAATTGCATTAAGTAATTCAGATCTCTCACTTTCCTTTTAAGTGTCAGGTATTGATCTATATGTCATGATGTCAGTCATTCTTTCCCTGAATGCATTAACCTTCTTTCTCTATGTTTGTGTCTGATCTGCCTGTCTAGTTTGGAATAAAAGCCCTCTGGGAAAAGTCTAATTCAGTGCTGTGTATATTCTTAAGTCATTGTGTTAGCCCATTAAATGTTTATTAATAAATATAAATTGTCAACGTTATTAATATTTGTTACTGATTCATAGTAATGATAATAGTATACATGGATTATTACGGGAATCAGATAACTAGATCTAAGTTTTATTTTTGTTAATAAAGGAAGTACAATTAATGCATGTATATAAATATATAAACATAATATGTATGCATATTCAATAATTTTTTTTCATGTTCATATTATAGTAGAAAATGCTTCCTCAGTGACTTTCTTACATTTTATTTAAATATACTTTACTCTTAAACAACATAGGCAGAATACAACTAAATGTTGTTTGCATTGACATTGTAGTAAATTCAAAAATGCCCTTTATTTATACATTAACAAATATTCCAAATGTGCTGAGCACTCTGCTACATGTTGGAGACAAAAGGAGAAACAAAAAATGGCCCCTGACCTCAAGTTGCCCAACATGAAACACACACACAAGTAAATGGGTGCTTGCAGTCTACGGTGCTGAATGCTGAGACTGGGATCGGGTGTGGAAACTTCATCCAAGAATTCCTTAAAAAATGTGATTTTTGGCCAGGCACGGTGGCTCGTGCTTGTAATCACAGTACTTTGGGAGGCTGAGGCAGGCAGATCACAAGGTCAGGAGTGCAAGACTAACCTGACCAACATGGTGAAACCCCGTCTTTAGTAAAAATACAAAATACTCTCCTGATTTCAGAAAGGCACTGTCCTTGTTAAACATTATCATGTACTAACTAAATGCAAACTTCAAAAGAACCTTAGCAGATATTTGTTTCTCTTTTCATGTAAGAAAATGAGAACTTAGAGGAACTTTTGATTAATTTATCCAAAGACATAGAGTAGAAATTTCATTCCAAGTCTGCCAGGCACATCAAGGCCTAAACTCTGGCTATTTACTAATGACTGCCTACGTAAAGCCTTAAGAATCCAATAAATCAGAAAATGTACTTGGATCTATGTAATAGAAAGTCTTCCCTAATTTAGTCTATTAAGGATGTATAATAAAACTACAATTTGAATGATTGATACTTAATATCCACAGAAAAATAAAAACTAATATTCAAATGCTTAGTCTCACAGCTACTATGGTACTGTTGAGTTTGAAAATCATACAAAGCAATCTTTTCCCGTCTTAACTACATATTGCAGGTTTGCATATATTCCTAGGGTTAAAGATGAATCCCATATACTTCTTAAATTTAAAAAAAAAAATGTCCCATGACCCTAATAATACTCTAAACTTATTGGAGAAGCATGTTCTTTTCTTCTGCTTGGACTAACCATTGCTAAAGCACCATAGAATTTTTTTTGTATGTGATCTCTACATCACTATTAGAAAATGACTCATTTGGTTTACTTTTTCTGGGTTAAAGAGCAACATGTGTGTCTCAACTGTCCAAGCCTAAACTATTGATTGCTACTAAACGTATCATTAAACACAACATTCAGTAACTTCAGCCCAGGATTTCAGTGGCAGTACTCACACTTAAGAAGCAGAGAGGAACAGATATAGCACACTTAAATACAACTAGAACATAGGGTTATCAAACAAATATACATTAAAAGTGGAGCTTTTCTTGACACATTCTGGTGGCAAAACTGAGATACAAACTTTTCAGCTAAATGTTGCTGTAGTAGAGTTTATATTAATTTCTAGAATTTCCTGAGATTGAAAGCTTTTTTGAGGCATAATGGCAAGAGAGTAAGTCCTAGAGAATTATTCAGTTCTTGAGGAATTGATAATTGACTTTAACCTACAGTTCATTATCCCTTTACAATGATCATATTGAATTTCACATTGCTTTATCGTATGTATTAAATGCTATTTCAAAATATATTTTCCAAATTGTGTTCCAGTGATACTTGTTCTATAAAATAGTATATATAAGATAGTAGTTTATGTAGAAAAATGTAGCAATGTCAAAGAAATCTGGGGAAATCTAAGTTAAGCAAAATTAAAAAGGGTGTTGTTTTAATAATATTTTATAGAACTTTTCATTCCCCAGAGAAGAGTTATTTTACAGCAGCATTTCTAAACTAATTTGATCAGAAAACCTCTTTTGATTGAAAGCCAAAATTAAGAATTTTTTTGACAAAATACTACAATTTGAATAGCATACTGTAGTTACTAAAATTTTAAGTTAAATACTTACATGAATTAGAAACATGTAAAATCTAAAGAACTGTTGAATGAGACTTTCCATGTGTCTCAGATTATTGCTGAAACTCCAAAACTGAGAACATCAGATTATGAGTAGCCCACATTCTCCTAAGGATGGCTGGACGCATTCACAATAACTGAGCACATGACGACATGACAGTGGGTATGCCCAGTGGTTTCTAGCCTTCCTCGAGCCCCTCTAACAGAAGGCCAGAAATTCAAAAGGATGGTAGCAGAGTGCTGTGGAAGTAGAGCTGTCAGCCTCCTAAAGAGTGTGATCGTATTTCCTACCCATAGACCCCACACGTGGGAGGTAACCTCTGCTCCTTCTCCTAACCCAAGAGAAACATTGACAGAACTTTGGGGTCTGCTTGAAGGCCCAGGGAGGCATCACTCTCCTCAGCTGGTGAAGTGTTGGGCTGTAGAAATGTGTAGGACCAGTACGTGCATTTGAGGGGAGTTAAGTTAATTTTTGGGACGCCTCACCTAGGTTGTTAAATGAAGGAATGTGCATGAACGTCTGATTCCCCTGTCTCCTTTTTGCCAAGCTGTGAGCTGTTATGGTAAAACAGCTTTCCTTGTGCCATGATAAGGAAAGAAATCTGTGTTTCTGCATTTTCCGATTATGTGATGGCTCACTCAGAGAGCCTACCTAATAAGGCTGAAAGAAGCCATAAGGTTTGCCACTGGAAATAGTTGCCAGGGTGGGAGGTGTGTTCGGGTATATATAATGCACTTAGGAAACTGCAGTACTATTTATGTGAAGTGTGTAACAGAGCAATGTTCTCTGAAGAAATCACAAATGTGACTCACAAAAGAGCCAGTGTTTCCAGATATGCCGTGGTGGAAGGCGTAATGCTCAGCCAGTATTAACCAAGTGAGAATTATAGCAGAATTAGTGCATAAGACTTTTGCATTTCTACCTGAAATTCCTCTTCCACTGCATTGACCCTGGAAAAGCCAAAAGAAAGAAAGAAGCGGAAGGAGAGCTAAAGACCGAGCCAAATTCCCTCCCACTGGGAGTACCAGAACCACAGCTCAGACCTCAGATGAAGGGAAAGGAACAGTAGTTAATTGAATGTAAATGTGAATATTAAATGTCCCCAAGACTGGAGTTATTCATAACGAAGAGAGGTATTTTTTGTTTTTTTATTCTTTCCCCTCTCTCCCAGTATAGGACTTGTTCTAATCATCAATAGTGATTGTGGAACTACAGGATCCCAATGAGATGTCTTCCAAGGATCTGAAAGGGATTCCCCAAAGAAAATCTTAAACATATGGATAGGAGAAAAATGTAGCTTTTTTCTTATTGTGCCCTGTTAGATTCAGCCTGTCTAGTAAGCCAGTTACAGAAATCACATGTTTAATTTCCAGGTAATTAACTTTATGTTGAATTACCAAATTATTGTATTAATAGATTAAAACAATACAAATTTACTAACTTACTATGAGATTAATTACATGAAAAACCATCGAAGTAGTATATATTTCATATGTATATATGTAATCACTTATGAAATATTAATGAACATAATTCAGTGTGGGAAATATATTTTAGAACTTCGGGTTATGTATCAGGAAAATACTTTTAAATAGCTAATATTATATTTTATTATCTTAATTCATAGCTGAAAGTCCAATTATTATATTAATTATTTTCAGCTGATCATATCTAGTAACATCAGAACCAGAGGGCAAATGCCAGCCTGAATTAATTCTCTGTGTCACATTTTAAGAGCAATAAGAATGCTAAAAGGGGAAAAACATATGAATGTGAAATAAACTCAGACATTCTGTTATTTAAAATTATTAAAAAGTCATATATAATATTTCTATATCATGTAGCGTGTGGCAAAGACATCAATCATCACATTATCTGTACATTGAACATGATAAATTGACTGTGTTCTAATGAGAGGATCTAATTACTCAGAGAAATGAAGGGGACATATGAAAGCTCTTTAGCTCCAATAGCCATATATTATCATTAATAACACTGAATCTGGTGTGGTTTAATTCCTTTGTTCTGTACATTTTGGAAGACACAATCTTCCTAATTCATTTCTTTAAAGAGACATCAGATAATCAATTTATCATACTCCTAAAAGTAGCAAATGGAAATATCACAGGAATATGAAATCTATCCAATGGTCATCAGAAGTTTTGTACTTGGGTTCCATCCTGCCCATGCCAGGCTTTGGTAAACTTCCACAGTTAGCAAACTAAAGCTTCCACATAATTATTGGTTCAAAATATAATTGTAAAACTTATTCAATAATTTCTGCAGGATATCTCATGATCATAAAATTATGTTGGAACCCTTCTATAGTCACAAAGTAGAATCAAGATTCAGGATTATCTCAGTGTGTCACTCAAGGTCAAAATAAGCAAGATGAAATATGAGAGCAGAACTGAAAACTTGTGTATTTGAGTTTAAATGATCATTTGTTCAAATGTAGCATAAGGAGACATAAGGTGTGAAATGAGTGGCTGAATGAGCTATTCTCAGTTGAGAATGAAAATATTGCACATTTGAAGGATGCTCATGTGGAAGAAGGATTAGATCTACAGGCAAGTGAACCTATGGAATTTACCACTGGACAGTTTTTAATTCAGGAAATAACATGTTAACAACCAGAGCTATCAAATAATGGAATTGACTGCTTTGTCAGTGGGTGAGTTTTCTTCTGGTGTCCTTGGATACTGCCAAGCAATAACTGTATAACTATGTCGGGAAAGTTGATTATATAAAAAGCATTCCTCCAGTCAAACCTGAAAGTAATGATTATATGACTTCTAAGCTCTCTCCTCTGACTTTAAGACTTCCAGCTTGTATTTTTTTTCACTTATGTAACCTTTCAACTCTCTCACTGGTATTTATATTCTGTCTTATTAATTATAGGTGTATATGTACATCCTTAGTTCCTTTATAGATACCTTTCTATATGATGAATTTTGTAAGATAAGCAACTGCATTGTTTTTATATTCTTCTCTTTTATGGGAAGTCTAGAAACCTTGGACTTAGAAGCATACCAAAAGTATTTGAGTGTATGGTGAAATTAATATAGGATAGTATTTTTTAAAACAACATATAAGAGAAATATTTATTATAGTATTAAAATAACATTTTCATGAGTTATCTTTCAAAAACTGTGAAGAGTCTGAGTTTTTGCCCAACTTGCATATTAACAAGATAATGTAATTCAGTTTTATGGATGTTGATTGAATACCTGAGACTTCAGGGTCAAAAGCTACCACAGTTTCACAGATGTTAACAGAAGACTGAAGACTCCTGAGATAAAGAAAAATGATTTTCTTATTTATAATACAGCAAAAAGCATAGACATCAGCGTGTTTGGGTGGCTTCCTCTTGCCACCAGATCTCAGGGGTATAATGCAGATGGGCCCAGATAGTGCGTACACACCCAGTAGGTTGCATTACAGAAGATAAAGCTAAGTTTGCGTAAGGAACCCAATTTTTAAATAACGGATAGTAAGCACACTTTCCCTCTTCTCCAAGGGAGAAAATCTCTATTATCCTGGGCTGCTTGTTGTACCAATATCCTTGGAAAGATGTTCCAAAACAAAGTTAGGTCATTGCCTTTCTCACAAGACATGCAGAAACATGAGAGAACCATGGCTAATAGTCTCCCAATATCACTCATAAAATACTTCTACAACGTGAACTAAACAGGGCAGGACTTGAGCCAGACTTGATGTAGGACTGTGTGATGATGATGGGGAAAAAGAAAGAACATGGAAAAAAAAAATGAAATTCACAGATCCAGTATGTCAAAGTGACTTTGAAACTATAATTTACCTTTAGCTAAATAATCTGTATCTAGAATTGGCAGTGGCTATATATTGACACCTATGATATTTGTGGCTTTTATTTCTTGATAGGACACCTCTGTTTCCATCTTCACCATAGCTCTTTTCTTTTTGTTGTTCAGTGTTAATTTTGTACTGTAGCTCTTTTATATTTTATTGTTTCTGTGTGCCACACACATGAGCAGCTAACCAGTGCATTTTGTTTATTGGCCAGGTGATTCTAACCAGGATGGGTGACTTAACAGAAAAAGAAAAGCAAGGAAAACCTACATGACCCATAAAACCCAATTTCCAAAAGGCCAGGTTCTCTATTTAAGATTCCCATAACTTGCTCAGTTTCCATACCGCAGAGAATAGCAATTCTATTTAAAAGCCATAAGGAAATGGTAGCAGATATTATCAGAAATATACACAGGGACAGGACCCTTTTTTACTTTAAAAATTTTAAAGATAAGTTTCCTTTCAAAAATAACTGTGCTCACTCTCTTCAGGAATAACCAAAGCTTTCATTTTCTTAGCTTTCTTTCTTTTTTATTTTTGCCCTCTGTTGAAAGGCAAGACTTGTAGATTGATACAGATCTGTCTATATAAGATATGCGAAATATATAGTTTAAGTTTCCTTAAACTCTGTGGTAGTTTCCGCTATAATTACTAATTTTAATCTCACCAAATCTGTTGTTAACATTAACATCAAACACTATTTATAAAGCGCTTAATTGAATGTGGGCATGTGAATACAGTTGAACAAAGCTAATTAATGCATACCAAAATTAAGTAGGCTACTATAATGGGACATATCCCACAATAGTACCTGGAACAGAGGAAATATCCACCAATTTATGGTTAAGCCGAGAAGAGTGGGTTTATAAGCATAAAGCATAAAAATGAAAAGTTTCAGAAAATGTTTCAATAACTATGAAAATAAATGAATATCATATTTTCTTTATTAAATTTATCAGTTCCGCCTTCATTACTCTCAAATTTGCACACAAGGATAAGGATATTGCCCACTAATAGATAAAGTTATCTCATCTAATATACACATATTTTGCTTAAAGGTTGTTTGAGAATCAAACAGGCTTCTTGGGTTAATGTACTGACTGCACTGGTGAACTCCAAAAGTATAATAGAGCACCAGCATTAGACTTTGTATTTCATTACAACATATGACTGCTTTTTTCACATCACCTACTTACAGTGCACTTCTAAGTACATTAGTTTGGATCTTATCTTTTTAATCTTTGTAAATGGTGAGAGGTAAGAGTCCAAATTCACTCTTTCTGCTTGTGTAGTTCCTTCTTCACCAACAACTTAATTTAAGCTCTCCCCTGTATGTCTGATCTTCCCTATCTTGTGAGTTCTATTCACTCATACTTTGTGATTTCTTATAATTTCTGCAGTTCAGGCTTTCAAATCTTCCATATTGTCTGTGTTCTTCTTAAGCTGCCTTAGCTTCTGTTCTGTTAACTGATAAACTTTCCTCATGTGTTGCCAATCTTCAATTTAGAGTCCTGAATAAAAAATCTAGCTGTCACTAAACACTGTGATCTCTATTTGGGAAGAATTTTCAAAAAGATCTCTAGTGGCTTATCAATTGGCTTTTGTCCAGTAGGACACAGGTTTTTTGCATTTAACCTCTAATAGGGTATCATATGAAATAGAATGGGATACTTATAATATGTAGCCATGTGCCTTCTTACAGAGTAGAAGACTTTGTGAAGGTAAAGCCTTAGCTGTGTCAGGCATTTGTGATTTCAAGAGTCCAGTGTAAATCTCTGTACATAGGCCATTTATAATTTCATGGATTGTATCTTTTATCTCTAAGTTGATTCATTTAAAGCAGAGGTCTGAATAGTTTATTCATTCTTCACCTTAGCCCTAAAGGAACACTGCATATATTCCTTTGGTACGAGATAAAACTTCTCCTTTGCAGAGTGAACAGTTACCTCCATAACTGCCTAAACTCAGGTCTAGTCTCTCTTTTTGCTAGATTTAACACACCCTTATATGCACTGCCCTTCCTCAGAACCTTTCCGTCCACTTGTTTACGATCATCTTCCTTGTAGCTGTGCCTCATGAACAACTATTTCTTCACTGCCTCACTCATGGTAGCATTTGTGTCCACTTTAATGCTTCTTGTAGTTTTTTCCACATCAGCTCCCACCATGTTTTCTGTCCTACTGATTTCGACATTTTCTATTTAACCTTCTTTACCTGAATTTCTCTACCTAAATCCTCATTCAGTTCATATTTCTGGCTTCTAATTTCCCAGCCCACTTAAGTATTATCTATCCATCAACCCCAATGCCTAAAAAGCATTAACATCTCTGAAATATTTATTTTCACTTAATAGTGTAGTTCCCTTTTAGGAAATGAAATTCACAGTGCAGTCTACAATAAATTAGACAAAATAGGATATTATAAGCAATATAATCACATTGTCTAGCATTTAAGGATGTATTAAAAACAACTTATAACAAATTATTGTTCATAAGACATAAATGTTCTTCCTTTTTTGATCCAAAGTGAGAACATTTAAGGGCTTATTGTATAAACAAGATTGTACTGACATTAATTATAGATAAAAATGAACATGATTTGTTACTAACAATTTCAGTATTCAGAATATTTATATTGTTATTAATAAGATTGGGAGCAGAGAGCTAAAACATTTTACTTTGCCTTAAAAAATGCAAGCCACTATCAGCCTAACCATTTTAATATAAAATAAATGTTTATATTATAGCATAATAAATTATTACTCAATCTGCCACAATCATTACTTTAGTTAAAACCGAATGTACTTGTGGCTAGCTTAGGAAAGGAGACATTTTCATGTTAATGTCAATTTTTTTAACCTAAATTATTCCAGCCTATTGATCCTAGATCTGAATCTTCAAAGAAAACTGATTTATTTCATTAAATGGAATATTTTAACCAGAGAAGTCTATCAAGTTGGGGTTTCAGCCTGAATGAACCTTTTCCATTTAGAAAATTGATCTTCCAGTCACACTTTTATTAACCTTGAGCTTTTAGAGCATGGTTGCTTTTAAAGACAGAGAGATCATCTCCAGTAACATCTTATATCATTGACATGTTGGAGTATGGATGTTAGAGCAAACTAAGTTTGTGATATATAACCACCCCCACACAGGCAAAATGAACAAGGCATATATTTAAATAAGCAAGCTAGACAACATGCAGAGCAGTGAGTAAGGAGTAAATACTGAGTCACCCTTCGAACATAATATATACTGGTAACTAAAAAGGTGGGCATGGGGCAGAAACTCCATAAAAATAATAAGCCTGCCATGATGTATTTTATTTACCAAATTACATCTCCAAATAAATTGCTGTACCATATATATAAAGAATTGAAAATATCTTTGAACACAATTATTTGTGTTGCCTATTGATTCATTAAGAGAAGAGCATTGTTGGAATATGATTTACTTGGATTAACAGTGGTCCCTAGAATTAATTGGGCACAGAGTGAATATCTCAAAGTGAACAGTTCACAAAGTACTGGAATATTTATCAGAGAACTAAATGACTGATGTACAATGAGGCTACTCGGTAGAGTAACTACAGTGTAGGTTTGGAGCCCAGAAAAACAAGATTTGAATTCTGGCAGCGGCACTTAAAGCCATGTGCCCTTGGGTAAATTTAAACCATCTTTAAGTTTTTAAAAGTGTGAATAACAGGCACTTTTAAGAATCCTAATATTAAACAAAATGTTTGAAACTGTGCTTTCAAAAAAGGAGGCCCTCTTTAAATAGGTAGCAATAAAATATGAAACATAACTGACAAGGATCATAGAAAATCCATTTTCTAGCAACAGTATTTTTTCCTCTCTAGAAAATCCAAGAGAGTGAAGGTAAACTTGTAAATTTTTTAGTGTCCAAGAAATCAGAGCAAATGGGATTTGTAGTATGAGCCTGATCATTAAGGCATGCATCTCCATAATGGAAGAAGATTACATGCTCATGGGAAGAGCAGGCAGAATCCTGAGCAAGCGTGAGCCCTTTCAGAGAGGAAGGTGAGAGAAACTCACATTCCTTCTCAAACCACCCATTCTTTCCTTTCTGAGCACCAAATTTCAAGTGACACCCACATTCCTTAGACATGATATGAGATTTGCTCAGCTAAGAATTTTTTAGATATTCTATGAGTTTACTATCAAATGGATAAGAAGTCAATTACATAAATTGTGACACCTAAGTCACAATTCTGTTTACTTGAGCTCAGTGTAAATTTTGAGAAGATGTCAGGTTCTTTGGTTCTACATAAATATACTGACACTTTCAATCAAGTCATTATTGGTGTGTCCCCATTTATCCAAATTACTGCTGTTGGCAATTTTGTGTTGCTTCGTATTCCCATCACTTTCTATACTTCAATTGATCCATATTTTACCTCTTCAATTGTGTGGGTTTTTTCTCAGCAACTGCCATATTTGAAAACCATATCTCATAATTGTCTCTCAAAGACTTAGTATGTATGCTTCTCTGACACCTGGTTTTAAATTCTCAGGAAATACTGGACAGGAACCATCAGTTTTTCAGGGTTAAGAGAAACCATCTTTTCCAGCAAAGAATCCCTTCTTTTTCTTTTGTTAAGCTAAGACTCTTGCCAAGAAATTCTAATTTAAGAAGCCTAATTTGCTGGTCTTAGCTGTTTGATTGCTTCTGGTTCCCCTGTGATGAGTCTGTGGAAACAAGGGCCATGGTGAAGCCAACCCAACCAAACTACAGAAGTGAGTTCCTTTTCTCAGTGTCTGTGGTTTGTCTTCACGCTCCTGTTAGGTACCTATGGAAAATTTTTCCTGGTCTCAACTCTCCTGAATAATTCTGAATCAGCTAATTAGGTGACTAGAAAGGTAGCAAATTCCTGGGTTTACAAGCATTTTTTCTTTCATTGATTTTCTTTGATTTGCTTTTGCTCTAACTTCTTTCCCTCTATCCTGGGACTTGATTTGTATATGGCAACTACGGGAACTCTTACTGATATAAATAGAGCAGAAAGTGGGAGTCTCCCTGTTACTTAAAAAAGCAGGATGAGGGTTTAGGTGACAAAAAAATAACGATAGTTGATAGAAAACAAGAGGCTCTCTATCCCCCTGAGCATAACATACAAACCTCTGCTATCTGAGCCCTATTCTCTCCAGCCTCACCCTTGTTTATAATGTTACCTTGCACTAGATTGTTCTTGGTTCCTATGCTTGTCTTCCTGGAATGCCTTACTCCTCCCTCTTTATCATGTTGACTTTCTCATTACTTATTTATTTTTAGGGGCAGGGTCTTGCTCACCCAAGCTGGGTTACAGTGGTGCACTCATAACTCTCACTGCAGCCTCGAACTCCTGAGCTCAAGCAATCCTCCTGCCTCAGCCTCCCACTACAGGTGTGCACCATCATGCCCAGCTTGTACTACAGGTGTGCATCACCATGCCAAGCTCTGTTTCTCATTTCTGTAGAAGGAGTATTGAGGTCGTCTCCTCCAGATTAACTCTGTAGACCTCCACCTAGAATAGTAAGTCCTCCCTGACTTCTCTTGTCCTACATACCACATTATTTTATGAATATCGATTTGTGCTTGTGTCTAAACTGCAAGCTCTGGATTTTGAACCCATCAACACTTGGAAAAGGATCTCATTTTTTTAATCCCCAGTAAATATCAGTGTTTCACACTTAATAGTGGCTCAATCAGTGTTTGTTGAATAAATTAAAATGTCTGAGAGAGAGATATATATATAGTTGATATATATATAGTTGATATATATATATCAACAGTAGTCTGTTAGGTTTAAAGAGGACTTTATATAATGTTATAAACAGTATCATCTGATAACAAAAATGTAGCATTAAAATTATTTGTAAACATTTCTAATATTTTCTACTATGAATAATGCTGCAATAAATATGGGAATGTGGGTATCTCTTCAACATTTTGATTTTCTTTTCTTTGGAAAATTACCCAGCTGGATCATACGGTATTTCTGTTTTTAGTTTTTGGAGATCCCCCCATTCTGTTTTCAATAGTGGTTCTCTCTCCACGCTGTAGCTATGTTACTTTTTGTCTTTTTGATAACAGTCATTCTATTGTGATGAGATGACATTTCATTGTGGTTTTGATTTGTATTTCCCTGATGATTTGTGATGCTGAACATTCAATTTCGGTATGTCATTACAAAAATATCTAATTTTCAGTTTAGGAACACTGTAGCAAAAACATATATAACCTTAAGATTATTTAGATGTAAAAATAAATTGTTCTCATAGGGCTGGATAACACATTTCATAAATATTTAAACAACTTGGCTTGCTATTTTCTTTATTATCATGTATCACTGACCACTAAAAATTTCGTATATGTGCTATGATTATAGAAAATATTAAAACCTCATACATGTGAAATATTTTATATATTTAATATTAGCTAGAAAAAATTTAGTGTAGATTAATTTAGCATTAATATAGCATCACATTGTACTTAGGTAGATATATACAATTATAATTTGTCAATATGCAATAAAATAAAACTTAGAGATAATGCTTTGTATTTATTTTGTAAGTCAAAAAACAATATAACAAAATAGGCTTATTCCTCCCATAGAAGTTAGTAAAATAACTATAGCAAACATATCACTAATTAAACATTCATGAAATGTCATTTTCAAAGAATATAAGGCAATATATATCTATTGAGCTTCCTACCATGGTTAAAACCTATTAATTATTGAGATATTCAAAGGAATTACTCCCTTTGATCTTGCTAACAAGATAAAAATATCGAATGTCTTAGGTGTTTTATCATTCATTCTTTTCACCCTCTCCCCCAGCAACAACAACAAATATTTGGATTGATTCAATTGCATTTGCAAATGTATGTGTATGTGTTTCTTAAAGGAAATTTTGTTTTAGAGATACAATTTTTTAAATCTCTTTTTCTTCAAACCAATTGTTCCAAAAAGAACATTTTGCTTTTGTTATTTGAGGAGGGATGTGAGAAATCTGTCCAGGGGTTAGCAGGAGGTATGTTTTTTTCTTCTGCCATTATCTGTAGAACTATGAGCTCTCATGACCTAGGCTAATTTGATGATGAGTTACTTTCTGTTTTGAATCTGATTTTTACATTGCCAATCTTTGCCAAATTGATGGTTAATATCCTAAGCACATACACTTATCAATTTTCACAGTGCTGTCTGTCAATCCTTGACTTATTTCAACCCAAAACGTTTAACTTGGGAACTTGCTGTTATTATTTTTGTTTTAATATTGGTTTTATTGTTTTCCTTTTTCCCTTCTAATACAGAATAGTGTGATGTTTAATTACATTCCGTCCCCTAAGCAGGACTCATCTTCAATTCATCAAACGTAGTCCTTTTCTTTTTTAATCGTGTGAAATTAGAACACCTCTCCAAGGGCTAAGGTGAAGCATTTTGTTCTTTATATATAAATACAGACAAATCACTGATCGTGAACTATCTTCTGACATTTTTGGTTTATGCTAGACTCTTTCTCTTGGCTGGACTTTAGTTTATCTTGTGACCATCCACTTTCTGTTATTTGCCTGCTGAGCGTACATTTTTGCTTTTGCAGCCTGTGTAGAAAGGTCTGTACTTTAAAAAGTTAGTAGGTAAAGAGAGGTTGGTATTTGAGGCAAAATGTTGTCCTGGGAGGATCCTCATAGCTGACATTTGCTTTCCTTCTAGATCTCACAGACTGAATTTGCAGGCCTTTGGGACTCTGTGCACAGCCCATCTGTTAGAGCAAAGCTATGCCAAGCCGATCTAGATATGACTGAGAGGAATGAAGAGGGGATTTTTTTAAAATTACTTCTATAGTCACTTACTTTTTCTTTAAATACAAAGCCACATTGTTGGGATGAACTTGATTCTGCCATCAAAGGCAAACTGACAGTGTGGTATTAGAAATAAACATCAAACAGAACCTGTTGACATGTCAGTTTATATTGGAAAGGTGTCAGGTTTCATGTCATGTGTGTTTCTGTTCAATGATTTGCATCATGATGCTATCGGTTATCAACAATGACTGAATTAAGTTAAACAACATGTTCGGGAAACATTTAGTAAGTGCCTATAATGTATAAACTATTTGGAAAATCTTAGATATGCAAAGATATCTGAGATGTGGTTCCTTCTTTCAAGAAGTTTTCTAATGGGGGATGGCAGAGCACAGATGTATCCAGAGAATAAAATAAATACCATTTAATATGTGCAAATAGCATAGTTTTAATATTGATGCCACTTATATCTTAGTACCATGGATAAGCAATTCACTAAATTGTGTTATGTATGACCTACATTTAATCTTATAACAAGTTATCTCCATTTTAAAAGGGAGGAGATGAGATGCAGACAAGTTATGGCCCTAGATATGAGAGGTCATCAGGAGGATAATGCTTTATCTCAAAACCTATGTTTACCAAGAAGCTACAATGCCTAGGGAAAGCAAAGACAGGGTAAGGGAAAATCAAAAATGTACTTAATGGTGGGGCAGATGCCTGCCTCTATGAGAAATTATATGGAAACTAAACACCCACTTTGTGATAGTGGCCTTGGAAGATTTTCTGCTGGGAAGCCTACTAATGGGATTTAAATTAGGTCAGATGAAGCTGGTTTTGCCCTGCTTCACCCAATTCCATCTTCCTGCCTTTGAACACAGATGCAATGGCCATAGCTGCTGCCACCATCTTGCAACAAGAGAAAAAAAAAAGAGAGAGAGAGAGAGAATTGCATGCCTAGACCTTGGCTGAGATGAGTTGTGAACATAGCATAGCCAGCAGCTGTCTTCCTCCATGTTTGTTGTTAAGAGAAAAATAAATAAATAAATAAATAAAGCCCTGTTGGTTTAAGCCATTGGAAAATCAGATTTTCTGTTATTTGAAGCTTAATGGAAACTTAAGTAACAAAATCTGTCTTTAACCTAAACTATTGAGGCTATGATGCTATTGTAGTCTTCCTCCTTTTCAACATTTTAGCTTCCTTGATTTGTATAACTCCACTTACTTTTGGTTTTGGAATAACCGTCTGGTTAGTTACACTTTATTTTCTCTGTAGACTGTTCTTTCACTTCCTACCTCTTAATGCTATTTCCCATAGTTCCATTCTTGTCTCGTAATTTTCTCACTGCAAGAAGTATTTGCACTGCATACTCTCTCTCCGTGAGCTCATCCTTTTCCTTGTTGTTAAAGAGGCATGTAATGTTGCCATAAAAGTGCTTTAACCGTGAATCATACGCAGCGACTTCCCAACCTGTATTTCTAGATCTTTCCCCTGAGTTCCAGACTGAAACATATCCAATAATCACATCAAATTCAAAATATCCAGTAACTGTTTTTCATCTTTCCCTACAAATCTTGTTTTCTAATCTACTCAGTTGCCCAAGTCAGAAATCTATAAGTCATTTTGGACTTCTCTAGATTGTCTTTTTATTTCTAGTCAGAAACCACATTCTGTCAGATTGTAATAACCCTTGACTCTATTTATTCCATCTTTACAGCCACTAAGCCTAAGCTTTTGCAGTATTTCTCATCTGAATTACTGCAGCCAGACCCTTAATGGATCTCCCTCCCTCCATTCTCTCATTCCAGTCAATTCCCCAACATTCTTATGAGAGTGATTTTCCTTAACAGAAATGTATTGGAGGTATTTGTTCACTGAGATCCTTCAAGGATTTTTCCAGAATTTTAAAGATGTAGTGCAAACGTTTAGCATGGCATTTCCTGACCTTGGTTTAGTTATCTAATCTCTTCTGTATCTATCCTATCACTTGCATTTATTTCCATTTATCCAGTTAATAAATAGCTATTGAGCAAATGATATGTATGAAAACCAGGCTAACTAATTGCTGGGGCTACAGACTTTGTCCTGGCCCTCATTGAACTTACTGTCAAGTAGGAGAGACAGATAATAAAGTCAGCAAAATAAGATCAGTCTGTGATTAGTAAAATAAAGAAAATAGATTTCTGTCCTTGAGAATAATGGTGGGGGAGAGTGCTTTGTATTACATCATCTCTGAAGGTCTCTCTGAAAAGGTAATATTTAAGCTGAGGCTTGAAGGATGAGGACTTAGCAATTTGAAGTGTCGAGGATTGAAATGTCCTAGGCATAAAGAACAGAAAAATAAAGAATATAAATTTAGATATATCACCACTGAACTATATACCTAAAAATGATAAAGAGGGTAATTGTATATGTATATTGTACCTCCACAAAAAAAGAACAGCAATTTTAAATGTCGTGAAGAGGTAAAGGATCTGGAAGTTTCTAGAAATTATCAGGCCAGTGGGGTAGGAGAGTAAGGGATGAGAAAGGTGGTGTTAACGTGAACCATTTGTAATTCTTAATTCCCCGAAAACGTAACACACTGACTATTGCTTTTTCCTTATACGAGTTTGCTATTATTATTGTTGCTTTATTATAATTAATATTACCTAAAAAGCATCCTCCTTTTGTGTTTGTCAGGTTAAATGTTACTCTTCTTTTAAATTCCTTTGGTATTTAAATGGATGAATGAATGAACAATTGACATTGTGTTATTATTACTGTAAATAATTGAGAAAATATTAAAAGAGTCAGAAAAGGGGAGTGGGAAAAATGCCTCTGATGTAGGTGTGAGATTTCACTTGGCTTCACAATCACACCGTGAGACTCACCTCCTGCCCACTACGGACAAGAGGCAGGAGAGGTGAAGTAACACATTCACACTGGCACACGAGTAAGTGAAAGAGGTAGGTGATGACTCCCTGCCTGGCTGGCTGCAAAGCAAGTGCAAACTTTCATTTAAAAAAGAGACTTAAATAATAAGTAACATTTAATCTGACATACATGGACATTTGCACTATGGGCTGCAGATATGTTGGTGTTGTTATGGTTTGATTAATTGTCTGGGTGGCTTACTGTCACTTCATTAAGGTGTCTGCTAAAATGTCACTTCCTGAAAAATGTTTTTCCTGAACCTGTCTTAAGAAAACTTCACCCACCACTGCTCTGCACCCTTTTTTTCAGGTTTTTTTTTTTTTAATATCTGACAATTTCTATTCATTTTCCTACTATTTATAAGAGCAGAGCCTGGAGCTCAATAACTGTATGGAACCAATGACTTGAATACTTGAATAAGAAAGCTAATCATAGCTCCTTCCACCCTCACAGTTTTATCTTACCAATTAAAAATGAATGGATATTTTTCTCCTTTTATCATATTGAGTGCCCTTCTGACAGCACAGCTTTAGATTCATCTATTTGAATCTCTTACAATAAATAATCAGCTTCCATGTCCTATCTACCCAAATATTGTATTTTAGGTTGCTTGTAAGCTGTGAAATTCAGGAAAGTATACTAAGTAACATGTGGCTTATTGTTAGTCTATATAAGAAAGACCTCGATTTTGGCTGCCTGTTGTTTATCTCAACCACTTTTATCTTAAGCCTTTGCTATCTACACAAGGGGCACATGTCAACACAATAAAATAAGGTAGATTTAGGAGTTCCCTCTGTGCAGCTGTGAGGCTGATGTGAAATGTACTGACAGCCGTCCCTAACCCTAGTGCCAAAAAATATAGTCCCACCTCGCTGCTGCCGCTGCTGCTGCTGCTGGCAGGGTGTGCTGTACTTTCCTACAAGCATTCCTACATACTCCTAATTTGAATTTTTGCAAAGCATTTAAAGTATTTCTCTAAACATATCAGAAATACAGGAAAGCTTACCACACCCTGTTTAAGAGGTTATTGTCTCTGATATTGTAGCACATTTTAATAGGGTTGTTTTCCATCTATTCTTATTCCCTCCCTTAACCTCAATATCAATTTGAGATCCATCGATGTGTCACATTCAGGATTTGTTACCAAGAGAAACTTAACTGTCAGGTTTCCTGTTCCTTTTTAGAGGATGAAGAATGCTCAGTAGCTTTTACTTATTATATGTGATAGATGAAGGAAAACAGTGCAACAAATGTATAAAAGCAGAATGGTAAATCTTTGAAAAGCACTTTGGTGCCACCATGTGGATAAGATTTGGTAGTTTTGAAACTATCCTGGGACATTCTGTTCTTCAAACATTCTACTTGCATACACAATTTTTGTTCCATTACCTTCCTAAAATCTAGTTCTCCCATTACCCTTGAAAAGGTGAATTTTTATTATAAAGTAAATCAAGGGAAGTCTCAGAAATTGATTTGAATAACATTTAACTTTTCAGCCAGAGCTCACTTGCTCTTTTTTTCTCCCTTTGAATGTGAAATAGGGGGTAAGACCTGATTTATAAGCTTCATTTAAGGATTTTCAATAAAAGAACATTATGTTTGAACTAAATCAATAACTTTTACTTGGGTTTTCATCTTCATACACAGCCTCAGGCCTGAGTACCTCTGCATTCTAATCAAAGAACATCATCTCTCTTTTTATGTACAAACCTTAATGTGGCTTACTAGAAACCATTCTAACCGGTCCACAAAAACCAACATTTGGTCTTTTTGACAACCCTTTGTGGTAGGTACTGTCATCATAATCATTACCAACACCAGCAGCAGCATAGTCTGTGCTCTTAACCTCTGTGCTCCGTTTACCTGCTGCTCATTTCAATCAGCCTACGATTTGAGGAGCCTCTCACTTAACACTCGTGTTCTCAATCTATAGGCTCAACCCTGTTCAGTTTTCTAGGTGATCGTAACTCAGGCAGATAGGTACTATGCCCATAGCCATGGCATCATTGTGTACATTGGATCCATTATTACTTCATTTGCTCCAAACCTAGATTCTGTAGTGCCATGGGCATGCCCTGTAAATCCCCAGATTTACTGGCAATCTTATTCTCCCTCCCTATTGTGTTGGCCCAACCAGTATGAACTCCTGCCTCAATGACCTAGCACACCACTTACATACTGGGGGAGAACACAACCCTGGATTCTGACATCCTCTGGAAGGCTGAACTATGATGCTCGTGGCTAATTGGCATAAATATTTCCATTGAAATGCCCCTGCTTCCAGGTTAAACCTAGGAGAGCCAAGTTTAAGTAGCCAGAGTTATTTGTGAGATTCATTAATCTGCACACATTCTATGTACAGACAGCCACACACTTGAGCCCATTCTGCGAGCCCCTTGACCCCATCCTAACTCCTCCTCAGTGTGTGTTATTAAGATCACAGTAGGTTTTCAACCCAAATCAGTCCAGCTCTTTTCCACTGCTCTGCTATATCACACTTCTTTTGGTACTCGCCTATTCCCATGGTGCTCTTGCACTCTCACACACACATCAAATATCTCCCCTCAGTTTCTTTAAAAAGGTGCCAATCTGTGCCACATTTGACAAAGTTTCTCTGATGATTTGTCTGAGACAGAGAGTTTACTAATTTCTTCAATCATAGGAAATTGAATGAATCGTTTCCAGCAAAAATCCCCCAGTTATTTGAGCAGGAACATGCCATGCTCACTACTGACCTTGAGCTTGTAAATAATCCTTAATATTAATCTTTGGTTTCATGTGTGCCTGCAGAATTGTGAAACACTGTCGGTACTTTTTTACATTGTTTTAATTTAAAAAACACAAGGACATCGCTTTAGAGCCTGGGACCGTTCTGTGAAAACAGAAGACAACTTAATATGGAGTCCTTAATAATTTAGTTGAATATATTTAATTTAATTTTCCCCTGAAGACATCAATATGTTTTTCTAAAAAGAAGTGGATGGTCTTTCCATTGCATGCATATAACTCAAATATGGCTAGTGTGTGCTTCTAAGTGTCTATCCAACCTGATGTTGAATGGCTGGGAATTCATACATGGACCTTTGTTTTTTACAATTAGTAGGTATAGTCTTGTAATAAATGAATGTTTTTTATAAACCGAGTATCAAAAAGGTATTAAAGGGCAATATACCATATATATATTTGTTTAAGGTCATTATATAAGGGAAAAGCTCAGTGTAGTGTAAAGATTTGGAGTCATAGAATTGAGTTCCAATTCTACTCTCAACTGTATTAACTACTTATTAATATTTTTATTTCAGTGAAAACTTTTTATGTAAATGGAGAAAATAATGCTGTCCTTCTGGAAGTGGGCTCTGTGTGTGTGTGTGTGTGTGTGTGTGTGTGTGTGTGTGTGTGTGTGTGTGTGTTTAAAGATGATAAATCTAAAGTGCCACATTCATGACTCATACATTTTAATTGTTCTATAATGATTATCTGTGTTATTTTTAACTCAGTAAAACCCAAACAGTATTTCTTTCTTTTCCTGTGTCTTTCCCAGATTTTCTTCTTCCTCTCTTTTTTTCCCTCTTTTCTTCCTGCTTCTTTCTCCCAAAAAGCAGTAAATTATGGAGAAGAAGCGATACATATCACATTCTTACAGATCAACTGCTTCATTTCCTTTTGACCCTCCCTGGCCAAAGTGCATTTATAATTTACAGTAATGCAATACTAAATTTAGGATAATTTACAAAGGCAATTTTAGTCAGAGTAATTAAATATGAACTCAGAGTAATTATAAATTCAAAATGATTTTTAAACTGTGAGAGAAAAATCAGCAAAATATTTAGCAAAATGGTAATTCAAAATGAAGGAACCTTTGCATAGTTTCATTTAAAATTTAAAATCAGTTCAGATATCCAACAATTGTCTACAGTGTGTCCCCACATTGCCCATAGGTAGACCACAGAATCCCCAATCAGTGTTTCACTCCACTCTCAACCATTAGGAAACTGTAAAAAGCAGAGTAATTCGGTCCACTTGGGCATCTGGATCGCTTGCCCTGGACTTAGCATTAGAGAGCTCTGCTCTGCTCCTTTCCCAGCAATATTTTCCTCAATCTGTATGTTCACTACCAATGAGGAACCTATTGTGTGTATACTTAGATTCTCCACCTGAGTGTGTGTATACTTAGATCCTCCGCCCTTCTTGTCAACCTGTGTTTCTCAAACCCTCTAGGGACAAGGATCATTTTTCTCTTCACTGTTTTGAGGATCAATATGTTGATAAAAATACACTAAAAATAAATTTCTAAAAAGACAAAATGTAATTTAAAAGAAATATAAATTATACGCATCTAGGGTTTTTTATTTTTTTATTAGTGTTAACAGACATGTAAGTACTCAGTCAAGTTGCTGTGAAGTTTCTAAGCTCTTACCCTCAATTTTGTATGTATCTTGTTGAGGTCCGGTAACAGTTTCCAGACAGCAGCTGTTTATGGACATGCGTTGAGTAGCAGTGTTCTAAATCACACCGCCAATCCTCAGGCCCCCTGAATTTCCTGCGCAAAGGTCCCGAGCCAGTCACAGTTGCCTAGAGCATCTCCTCCAGGATCATTCTCCCACGAGTGGTGATGGAACCGCTTGGCCCGCGGGATAACCTAGGGTAAACTGTTGGTGGGTCTTGTGGGCTTGTGGACAGAACTTGGACATATGGGCCAATACGTCCCTGTAGGGAGACATGGGCACCTCATGCAGGACTGGGTTGGGAATGGGAAGAAAGGGGCCCAGGATCCCGGCAATTCCTCCTCTTACCCTCTTGCTCCATTCCCAGCAAACATTTGAGTGGGGATGCAATTGCAGTTTTGCCAGTATTTTTCTATATTTCTGAGGGCCCTGCTGTTCCTTGAGCCTGGACTCCCTGGATCTGTTAGACTAATTCTGAGGTTTGCTCGTGCCTCCCACTTCGCCTTTCCCCAGGGCTGCGGTTTTCATGTTCAGTGCATTTGCTCCAGATTCCCATGCAGGTTTACTCCTGTTTCCTTTTCTGAAAATGAATCTTTTAAACTATTAGCAGGATAAAGTGTGCCTATCCTAAATTCATGGATTTCCAAGATTTTTACAGGAACGACACAGATTTTCTTAATTCTAGCCATTGTAACACCTAATTGCCATGCCACCTCTGAAATGTCTGTGTTGATGACCCTGGTTTAGGAACCAGATCTGCCATGAATCCTCAGTACAGTTTAGCTCAGCAGAAATGTGTTTCATACCCGCAATTGGGTAGGCACCACATTGGGTTCTGGGATTACAGTGCTGCATAAGACCAAACCCATCCACTCAAAGAGTGCAATGTCTAACAGACTTTTTTTTTTCTTTTTTGTAAATGTGGACTCTGAAGTCCGGAGAGTTGAAGCAATTTACCCCCAATCCCACAGCTAGCGCAAGGAACCAGATGCTTCAAACCAGATTTTTGGCTCAGTGTCCAGGGACCTTTCCAGTTTATCATTCTTCCTCATATATCTGAGAAAGAAGCTAGCAGACATTTCTGAAAAATGTTCACTTTGCTGCATTGCTGTTCCATACATCAAAGAAATTTACGTCATCTTGAGGTTCTATAAGATCTTTTGAATCCCTTCCAATGTGTGGGAGACACAGAGAACTGGAAACAATTAAGGAGTCTGATTTTAGTTCTGAGGAACTTAAATTTATAGTTTCTCTTTGATCAACTTAATTAACTATTGCCTTCAGTTTCTTTGTCTGTGAAGTAGGAATAATCTATTTCATAGAGTTGGTATGAAAATTAATTATATATAGTTACCGTTGGTGCTACCTCATATGAGGAACTCAATGCATGAGAACTCCTTCCCCTTTCTTGTCTGTTTTGTTAAACTCAAATCCTTTAGTCACTACATGTGAATATACACATTCAAAGTATTCATTAGAAGGTACAAATTCACTATAACCACTGCCTAGTTAAAATTCACTATAACCAGTGCCTACTTTAAAACTCAATTTTTTAAAACAACTTTCTGAAACAATTATAGTCTTACAGAAAAATTGAGCAGATACTGCAGAGTTCCTATATAATCCTGAATGCTCTGCATACAATTTCCCGTATTATTAACATCTTATATTAGCACAATATATTTCCCATAATTATTGAACCAATGTTGATGTGTTAGTCTGTTCTCATGTTGCTAATAAAGAGATACCTGAGAGTTGGTAACCTATAAAGGAAAGAGGTCTAATGGACTCACAGTTCCACATGGCTAGGAAGGCCTCACAATCATGGTGGAAGACAAGGCAAGAGCAAAGGGATACCTTACGTAGTGGCAGGCAAGAGAGAGCATGTGCAGGGGATCTCCTCTTTCTAAAGCCATCAGATCTCACGAGACTTATTCACTATCATGAGAACAACATGCAAAAGATCCGCCCCCATAATTCAGTTACCTCCCACTGGATGCCTCCCATGTCACATGGGAATTATGGGAGCTACAATTCAAGATGAGATTTGGGTGGGGACACAGCCAAACCATATCAGTTGATAAACCATTAACTAAAGTCCAAAGTTTATTAAGATTTTTTTATTTTAGTTTTTACTGAACGTCTTTTTTATGTTCCAGGATCCCATTTAGAATACTATGTTATACTTAGCTGTCAAGTCTTCTTAGGTTCTGCTTGGCTGCTTGACTCCCAGACTTTCTTTGTTTTTGATGATAGTTTTGAGGAATACTGGTCAAGTATTTTGTAAGATGCTTTTCTGTTGTATTTTGTCTGATTTTTTTTCATGATTAGACTGTGGATAGAGCTTTTTGGAAGGAACATCACGGAGGTAAGGCAATTCTTAGCACATCACAACAAAGGATACATATATCCTTTATTTATAGCTGTTGATTTATAACTGTTGGTGCTGATCTGGATCAACCAACTGAAGTAGTGTTTGTCAGATTTTTCCACTGTAATGTTATTCTCTTCTGCTTTTCTTTGTGTACTGTGCTCTTTGAGAGGAAATCATTATATACAGCCCACATTCAAAGAGTGAGTAGTTATGCTGTCTCCTTTAGAGAGGAGTATCTGCATAATTTATTTGGAATCCTCTTCCTGCATTTATATGTTTATTAAACCACTTGTTTATATCAGTATGGAATGATGGGTATTTGTTTTACTTGAGTGTTATTAGCCATGATATATTTTACTTATTTTGTTGCTCGAATACTTCCAGCTTTGGCCACTCGGAGCTTCTTCAGTGGGTTCCTGTGCACTTTGACATCTCTCCATCAATGTACGTGTGTGTATTTGTGTATATTTTGTTTGTTTAGCATTTTCTTACTTTGTGGCAGTACAAGATGCTCCAGGTTCGGTTTGGATATTTCCTACTCCAGTATACAATCAGCTATTTCTGCAAGCATCCCTAGTTGTTTTTAAAGGAGAATGGCATTTGAAACTAAGATCTGGGCACTAGGCATGCTTGTTTCTACTGCAGTACAATTTAAGGCATTTGGATTTTAATGTCCACATTCATGGTGTTATTATCATCATAGTTTATCCTACTTTACAGAAAACTTAAAGTGGTATAATAAGATGCCACTGAGTGCCTTTTGGAAATTTTTTATTCATGTAAGCTTTTCCAGTTTCTTGTGGTTTGATTGATGAAAGTGTTATTAACTTCCTAAAAAGTATGATGTATATCAAAGAGGTGAAATGATTACTTTTATAGAAAATAAATGTTTATATACCCATTGTTCCCATTTACCTACCCATTTTCTTCCTAGCATTACAACCATCCCATTTTCTCTAGGACTGAGGCAGTTCCCAGTTTTAAAATCAAGAAAGTCCTGGGCAAGAATTAATCAGCCACTCTTTTCACAGCTCTGATAACAATTATAATTAGGTATTAAATAGAGACACTTAGATAGAGATATGTGGGTGTGTGTTCACACATGTATATGAATGAACACACACACACACACAAAAGTTGACATTATGTCTGAATATTTTCATCAGAATATCCCTAGCTTATTGGCTGGTTCACTGTATTAATATTTGTAAATTAAATGAGTGACTGATTAGGTTAATTGAATGAATTCATAACCTGTTTGATTAATGCAATAAATATATGGTCATACATCATATAAGTATTTACATATTACATGTCCGTTTTTAAAATACTTTCCACCTACTTTCTCTTTACCACTGTATCTCCATTTTCTCTAAACTGTACTAATGTAATGTTTGGGATAGTTTAAAAGCTTTGTTTTTATAGCCATGTCTATAGTGGGTTCACTCCCCCAATTACAGGAAGCACTCTCATACTAGTAAACAAAGTGTTGGAATTTGCATTTGTGGATGTGAATTTTTTTTTTCTGTTTTTGGTTATTTTGTCTCTATTTTTTAAAAGAAATTTACTGTTCCTGTTTTTTGTTAATTTTTGTATTTGTCTTACTAGTCAGAGCTCTTTTCATAGTAATGGTATTAGCCTATTTTCTAATATATACTAACCTTTTTCTCTTAGATTGTGGTTTGACTTGTTTGCTATGTAGAAGATTTATATTTTGGGATTTGGGGGGTTTGTGTGTTTCCAGTAGTGAGATTTGCTTATTATTCTTCATAACTTCTGGCTCTGGTGTCATTTGTAAAACTTAAAAAATGCTATTTGTTAAAAACACAGCATTAAAAGTGGCCCATGTGGTTGTCTGTGTATTACCCAAGTCATGAATACCTAGCAATATCAGTTACCAGAAATGATAAATGTCATAAAATCACATCTCACATCAGGAGAGCATAGTAAAGGCAGGAGAGCATACTTAAGTTGTAACACTTTCCCTGTGACAAAGTCCCCCTTTTGTAGGCTTTGTTGCTGGTATATACCGTATTTATCTATGAGCCAGGACAAGACCACTAATGAATCTTATAAAGCTTGAGGAAGTGACTATGCAAAAGAAAAGCAATCCAGCCTGTTACTCTACTCCAGAAGAGAGATGTGCAAGGACTCTAAAAATAAACAGTCTTCAATATTCCTTTCTGGAGATAATACAATTCTTTTATTTGAGATATGTAACTTTCTTTTCCTTTAATTACTACAAAAATAATTTGAATTTTATATAACTCTGTGCTATTTGGGAGTATTACTTTGTGTAGGTTGGTGCAAAATGGAAAATTACAAATATCATTTAAATGTCCTCTGAATAAACTAGGTATAAAAAGAGTAAGAAAACCAAGTTCAATACACTTGGAACAGCATTGCTAATGTTATTTTTAAATGCATGTTTATGAATCCATAGTAACACTGCACAAAGAAAAAAAAATCACCACTGCATGTAAATTGCTTGTATTTTCCAGTAAATACCACTTTAGTTTTGGTAGTAAAATTTACTGTGCAAAATGGATTATATTCACTCTTCCCTTTGAAGGTGGTTGCAAAGTGTGTTTTGTGATCCAAGTTCATGGATTGCAGAAGCTCTTGAAAAGATTATGGGTTTATGAGTTGCTTTAGGTAAAGAAGTTAATCAAATACTGGAAAAAATAAAATATCTAGGTAAACATACAACTTCAAGATAAAAGATTTAAGGTAGGCAGAGTTATGCTTGTCTTACAGAATTACTGTCTGAAACCCTAAAGCCTCAATTTGCATAAGAACTAAAAATGAATCATTTAAGAATCAAGTTTAACACAGTAAACTCAGTTGGAAATAGAGGAAAAACATAAAAGATATACTTTAGAAGAATAAACATCCTTGATCTTTTTACTGTGTTCTTTCACAAAATAATTGATACTAAACATAATCACAAAATTTGGGCAGAAAGCTCATGTGACATGATCCTGACTCTTAATAATAATGATAACCATAGAATCCACTGGATGTTTGACATGTGCAAGACACTGATACAGGTATCTCACATGTGGTAACTAACTACATCCTCTTAGCAACCTTAGGAAGGAACTGCTGTTACTATCCTCATTTTAGATGACAAAATTTAGACACACAATGGTGAAATAAGTTATCCAAAAATCACACATTAACTGCAGTAGGCAGAAATTCAAGGTAGATTTAATAGGTAATATGCATTTTTATCACTTACAGAATCCTGTTGATCCCATACAATAATGTACAGGGGGAAAAAAGTCTTTTGAAAAATTACAATGCCCAACAACACAGCTGAAACATTAATATCTTTATAGGTTGTTTAGTCTCTCAAATATTTTCCTAATTCATGCACAATTATTTCTTAAGGTCAGAAATCTGCAGTTTTTCCTTTAAACAATGTTCTTCAGATTTATATATATAATATACAAATCTTGCCATTCCTATTTCAACAGCTACAGAACTTGTAGCCTACCAGCCACCTTCTCTCTTTGTTCTAAAAAGTATAGAATCTTGAGTCAAGGAGTCTTCTCTTCCAAATTTCATCTCCACAATTTATAAGCTTTTACAGATTAACTAAATTGTTATGCCTCTGCATCCTTATCTGTAAAATGGGATCCACTAATAGTACCTACAACATTGAATTGCTGTAAAGATTAGTGTTTGTTAGGATCAATTTTCAAAGATAATTAGTTGAAGCACATTGTGCCTGGCACATAGTAAGAACTCAGTTAAGCCTTAGCTGTTGCTGTTGTTATTAATATAAGTACTAGTATCAATATTACTCTCAGAGTAGGTATTATTGTTGGTGTTGGAAGTAGTCTTATAAGAACAGACTAAAAGTTCTCCCTACACTCAAAATCTGAGCTAGTGTTATAGGAATGAAATCACAAAGGCCAGCTGGCAATATAGATCTTTCCTGACTTGAGGTTGCTTTTCAGAATCGGGAAGGACACATAAAAGATGCATCTCCTGCATGGAAGAGTGGTCACTAAACTTTAGGTTACATCTTCCCCATTTCTCCAGAATGACTGTGCCTCCAGCCCTTCAATCTCCCTCAGTAATAGGCCGTTTAACTTACCTGTGGAATATTGTATAGATTCTCAGGTGTTTACGGCTGGAAAGAAATTTGCAAGTGAATTATTAAGTTGGCACAAATGTACTTGCAGTTTTTGCCTTATTTTTAATGGCAAAAACCACAATTACCTTTGCACCAAACTACTAGTTCAACAGCTGGGGTCTACAGAAGGCTGTAAAGTCAGGATCTGCTGCTGTGGAAAGAGCTAAGACTACAGTCAGATTGTTCCTCCCTTCTTTCCTTTTTTTTTTTTTTTTTTCATTTTCTTTGTTTAGAAATATTTACATATTTTCATATTTTCTAAAATCTTATAAAATATGTTGGTAGATTTGAACCCACAGAACAGTTTCCCCAGAATTATCCAAGAGGATTCAGTCCAGTCACTGTACATGGCATTTTACGACCTCAATAAAACATCTTCCTGATACCTGCCCTTGAGGAATGATGGCGAATATTACTGTAAAATGAGGCTTTAGAGGCAGAAACCACTGATTTCCTTATGTGTTATCATATGTTCAGTCTTGGTCACAGTGCCTGACAACTAATAGGTATTTCAAAACCATATAATCAATATGTGTGCTTTTTTAAGCAGCACGTTTCCATAAAGTTGCACTTTAAGATACTTTGTAGTTTGTTTTATGGAAATATTTCTAAAGTGAATTGTTACTCTTTTGCTCTACTCCTTTATTAAACTGAGTTTACTTTACCTAATTTAGCTAGTCGCAGAGGAATGTTAGAGATTCTCTCTCTCCTTTGAGCTCTTATTTCCCAGTTGTATCAGCTTTAAAGAGTCCTCTTTCCTGCTTCATGTTAAATACATTAAAAAAAAAAAAAAAACAGAATGTCCTTATGCTTAGCGTGGGCACCTGCATATAATAGACTATCAATGTCAGTATGTATTTATATACCATCTTATTCCAGAAAAGAATGACACCGGCTTAAACTCTCAATAAAGGTATCGCAGAGTTAAATTAAATTTGATTAATCAGTTTAAACAGTGTACTACAAATATAAGTCAGGAGGTTCTAGGAGAGCCTGACTATAGAACTTTAGTACAGTACATGAACTTCATAAAAAGTAAACTTCGTAAAAACAATCTCTCTGCTTAAAAGCCTTTTTCTAATTTACTTCAAGGTTTGCTATCCTAATGTAGACTGGTTAGCTGTAGCCTTGTAGATTTAAAGAGAGAATAGATTGGAAAAGATGAGTTCTAAATTCAGACAGATTCTCAAAGGCATGATTCTTATGAATATGTATAATGTCAACTCTAGTCTATGTGGATTTCTAGTCCTTTGCAGTTCTAATTTAGCCATTATTTTCAAGCTGTTTTTCTGTGAAACCAATTTACTATGACACTTTGGTAAGGCTTTTTTAGCATTTGCTAATTACAAGGTTACATCTGCATAATTATTAATTATGAGGTTACATCTGCATAATGGATATTACCAATAATTTAACTTAAATGTTTCAGTTAAAACTTTAAATGCATGGAATTAACCAGAAGTCACAATGAGTTGCTACTATATCAGTTATAGAATTGAGAAGGAAACAATTCAAGACAAACATAGTAGTAAGTGAAAATTTGAGCTTTACCACTGCATGAATGAGAGGAAAGATGAGTTTGATGCCACAAAGAAAAAGGGGTCATATGTGGTAATAACCTGGTAGAGAGTTAAGGGAAAGTCTCATCCCAAAGTATATTTTAGCATGAAGGGCTCGTTCAAAATTTGTTCTAGGAAGATATAAAAGTGTTTGCTTTATGGGTAAAGTTAAAGAAATCTACACTGTCATTTTCTTTGAGCTCAGAATTCAGCCTCAGACATGAGCATTGTTTACTGGGCCAGGCTATGTTTTAAGCATTTAAAACTTTTGGAATCTTATCTGAGCCACTAAATTTTGAGCAGATTTTACAGAGAGTGGCATCATTTCCTAGAAAAACAGCAGCAACAAATGTAGGGAACAGAGGGATGTCCTCAGGGTTAGTGTGTCCAGGGATCAGGACAGTGCTCAACAGAGTATAGGGGCATTGATACTTATAATTGTTCCAGAGAAGTCTCTCTCAGACGCCATAAGACTAATTTCTATTTAATTTCCTTACTGTCATATGGAAGAGATTGAAGCCGCCTGGCATCAGTATGGTAAGGACTCTGCCTTCATAAAGTCCTGTGGATTATGGAAAGCCCACATAGAAAATAATGGTAAATAAAGGAAACAACAGTACTGTTTAATTTGAAAAGTAGACATATCTGTGTCTCAAGATATATGAATTGATGTGTATACACCAAGTCGTTGTTATCTACAAGGAAAAAAAAAGTAGATGTATTTATTATTATATGATGTGAAGTTTGGTTGTAACAAATTAAAGACTGTACCTTTTTGAGATAATCATGTAACATTTTCAGTGACTCTCTTAAGGCATTGTGCACACCATACATGCTTAAAATTCAAGATCCTTGTGACTGAAAGCCAGTTCTGATTATAATAGACACAATTCTCAATGCTAAGTTCTAACAAATTAAATGTATCCCTAATGTGGCAATAAAAACTTCTTCTAAGTTTTATTCCATTTTCAAAGATGAGCTGAGTTCCACTTGTCAGCTATGACATGCTGTTAGATTTGTTCTTTTATTGTGTTGTTTAAATGTTCAGTGGGCACAAGTTTTTCATTTGGTAAAGAATTAATGTGTTATATTTTCATGACACATTAATTTTAGATACATTAGTCTAAAAGCATGAAAGATTATTTTGATCCAGTTCATTGCATAAAATAATGATCACTACCCATTTTCACTTTAAAGGGCATATCTTGATATGCATAGAAGGATAGTGTTGAAAATAATTGTGTTTATGAAATTAATAAATCTCCAAAATAGTGGTCCAAAAACTATTTTACCCCTTAGGTCATCCTACTGTCCTGTAAGTTATCAACAGTAAGTAGAATCAAATTTACATACTCTTACTATTGAGATGATAGCTGACCTTGAGAATAATTATTTTAGAGAAGTAGGGAGAGGAAGTTGTCAATTGGGGTGCATTGAGGGGAGAGTATGAGATGAGAACGTGAAATGAAAGATTACAAACGGCAATTTGAAGTTTTTCTCTAAACAGGAGCAGGAAAATCATGTGGGGGTTGATGGTGTGGAGGGATGTCGGTACAAATAGTTACCCTTTACATGATGGGGACTATCACAAATATGCTGTGGGGAAAAAAAGAGTGAGAGGAAAAAAATTTAAAAAAATCCTTGAGTGAATCAAAGAGCATGGAATCCAAGCCTAAGCAGAAGGATTTGTTTCATCAGGAAGGGACCAATGGCCCCATCATGAACGTGGAAAGTCTGACCATCCTGAATACATGAGGTTGGTAGGTCTGATAGTGGGAGATGAGATACTTCTCTTTCGACTGGTACTATTTTCTGTGTGAAATAATCACTTGAAAAAACAAGTCTTGACAGAAAAGGGTTGACATTTTCACTTTGGGTTATTGTTAGTCTTTAGAGATTGTCATATTCGACATCCCTCTCTGTCCAGGAGTCAGATGAGTCGTGCTCAGATATTTTGAATATGGCCATCCAGCAACGAGCAGCTCCGTTTTTCAAGGACAGCCCTTTCCATGTTTAGACATCACTAACTTTTAGAAAACCTTTTCTTACTGTACTAGTTCTCTACTGCAGCTATAACAAATTACCACAACTGAGCTGCTAGAAACAACCCCACTGCATTATCATACAGTTCTGTCAGTCAGAAGCCTGATGTGGGTTTTACTGGGCTAAAGTCAAAATTTCACTAAGACTGTGTTCCTTTTTGGAGGCTATAAAAAAGAATCCTTTTCCTTGTCTTCTCTGATTTTTAAAGGCCATGCACATTCCTTGGCTCATGGCCCCCTTTATTCATCTTCAATGCCAGCACCATTGCATATCTCTGTGTGTTTCTGTTATGGTCATATCTTCCTCTGACTGATTGCACTTGGAAATGGATCTCTGCTTTTAAGGGTGCATGTGATTAGGTTGAGCACTTCTGGATAATCAGGATATCTCCCCATCTCAAGGTCCACAACTTTAACCCCATCTGCAAAGGCCTCTTTTGTATTGTAAGATTACATATTCACAGTCTACAGGGATTAGGATATGGATGTCTTTGGGGAATATTATTCTGCCCATCACACTTGTATTAGGTTTAAATATTTTGCACACTGCCTCTTGACTTACCTTATGGAATTGTGACACAAAATAGAGTCGTTTTCCATAGAGTAATCCTATCAGATGTTTCAGTGTAAACTTCAGGGGCTCTTGTCTTTTTTTCCCCAAAATTTCTCCTAAACTGCTGTGCCCATAAGTAAACATAAGTCATATTGACATCATTGACATCATGTATTCTTTTTATACATATAGAGAAATGCATTAATATATAATTTGAAAGTCACAGAGTACAGAGAAACTGGAGTTTATTTGAATAGCATTACAGTATATTCTTAGAAGTTCATGTTATAGTGTCCTTTTCAAAATATGAAAAAGAAGTTTAGATGTAAAATTATGTTTGTTGAAAAGAAAGTGGTGAAACTGTCTTTCAAGGAAGTTGATTTTAATTTGGTTCAATTTCACAGTCCTTAATTGAACATTACTGTTACCTTATGAAACAATCTCTACCCTAATGGCCTGGGGCTAATTGGGAAGATGGGCACAAATGGTTTTATTGTATTAAAATAAATGAAATGATACAGTAATTATAGGATGCAATAGGAAAATAGCTTCGGGCAGAAGAACTGGTAAAGAACTTGTCTCCTGAGCTAAATTTTAGTAGATGAGAAGTTATGAAAGTATACTGTATGGCAAAAGCTTCCAGACAACAGAAATAGAAGAAGCAAAAACACTGTAAAGCACCAAACATTATAGAGGGAGTATATTTGGTAAATATCAAGAAGCTCATATGAATAGTACTAGCAGTACCTTTAAATTCTGATTAGCATTGACTATCAGCTAACTTTTCTAAGTGCTTTATTCCTTTAACCTTCATAGATATCCTGTAAGGTAGACACCATAATTACCTAAATTCATTAGTTTAGGGAACTGAGGCACAAAGAGGTTAAGCAACTTTCCAACAGTGTATAGCAAATCCAAGGTTTAAAACTCTGGAAGTCTGAATTCAAAGATTGTGTTACACTATACTGGCTCTCAGGATAACCAGAATATAATGAATAAAACAAAGAGTGGTGAATGATAAGGAATGTCAGCAGGAATTTTTGTTAGAGCTGGGACCTTAGCCACTTATGGAAGGGCTCCCTTAGTGGGGTTAAACAGAAGAGCATCATGGTCAGGTCACATGTCACTGTGGTTGTCATTGTGATTGTGGTTATGTGGAGGGAGTGGGAAGTGATCAAAAGAGAAACATGCTAAAAGGTAATTCAGAGACAGGACACTTATCCAGGTAAAATATGACAAAAATATAGCAGAGCAGGCAAAAAAAAAAAAAAAATGCTGAAAGTGATAAATAGTAAAGTAACAGGATGTGATATTTGTACACATGAGTATGTGATATGATAAAAAAGAGATAAGAGATAACACTCAGTGTTATACTTTGACTTTTGAACTTTTGTAATTTACTAAGTTAGAGAACACTTAATAAGAGCAGAAAGTTTAAGTTGAACATGCTAAAATAGAGCTGCTTGTGAGAATTCCAGGCTCTGCCACTAGGCGGCGGCATTCGTGTGCGCTTGCATTGTGCGAATTCCGCCCAAGCTTTACTCTCTGCATGATTTGTTAGTGAAATTCTGATTGTCTAAAGATCTCCCATTCTCTACTTCTGTTGTATTATTAGTTTCTGACCACACGATGGAGTCATTTCTTCACGTTTCCTCACACTGATTTTGTTTTTTAAGAAAATCAATCCAGTCAAACACTAGCTGGAATAAAAGACGTTTAAATTTTCAGAATATTCATCTGAAAATTTAGGTTCTCTTTGGCAAGGAACACAACAATTAATTCGGTAAGTATTCAGAACCAGCTTCAGGTTATTTAAAATGAAAATTGAGATTGCTGGAAAGCATTAATTAATCCAGGAGCATTGATTTTAAAAATTGTTTAGAGACACTGAAAAAGCATATTTATTAAGTCTGAATCAAATTTGGAATTCATTTAAAACAGGTGATTGACTATACACAAGTATATTGTCAAGCTACATTCTATTTTGTGTATGATCCTGCCAAGTTTTAATAAAATATTAGTCTTCGACCTTTAATCAATAATGTTTTAGAAGAGAGTAGCAACAAATGATACTGGTAGAGCACCTTACAGTTTGCTGTGCTTTCACAAGCCTTATTTCGTGTGACACTGAAAGGTCAATCAATTAAACCCCTATTCCAAGGAAAATGTAAAGAACTGATAGATTCTAGACAAAGAAAAAAAATAATACCATTACCTTACGTATTTATACTGCCTCTGGTACACTCTTGATCTTTAACAATATATCTTCAATTTGTTATCCAAGATATGTTACAATGCTTTTAAATGACTGCAACAATAGAAACATGGTTGTTAACCTTTCAGGGTTGGATTGAATGACCTAAAAAGGGCTTCTGAAGTCTTCAACTTAGTATTTGTCCTCCTAGGTCAAATAATCCCTCCTATTTTTTCTCACAGGGTGATCAGTCCTTTTGGAATGATCTCTCTCTCTTAGACCACGATACTTTTCCAGTTCTTTGTTTAGAATCTGGGTACCTGAAATCCCTGTCCCACATGACATTTTTATGCTAAGGCGTAACTGGGAGGAAGCCTCAATGGAAATACTGTCATTCTTAATTTTGCAGTCATCTAGTGTGCTTTCACTGCTCTCCAGACAGAGGTCTTATGGAGTGGCTAGGATTCCAAATTCATGGACAATTTTCAGTTTTTATCTCATAGGGTCTCTCTAATACATACAGCATTTCTTTCTTCCTGCAGAACTGTGTTCCAGATTTCTTCACGCATTTCTGGCCACTCTTTCTCAGCTTCTTTTTCCCTGTCTCCTTCACTTCTGTCTCTATATTCTGTTAAACACCAGATTTATTTCTCTAGCTCAGACCTCTTCTGTGAGCTGAGGTCTTACAGATAAAATTGGATTATTGATGTTTTCCACTTTCCTACCATAATGAATGATATGACCATCCATTCTCTCACTGCGCAAATGAGAAATCTCACACCCATCTGTTTCCTCTCTCTTCTTTAATGCCCATATTTAAATTCAATCCTTCAATGTACCTTATCAAATCTATTTCAAATTGTACCCCACTAAATTCATGTCTATTTCCATTGTCAAAAGTTGGTCTACTCTAAAATTTTCCATTTGGGCTATCCATATTAGACTCCTAATTGCTGTTGTGTCTTTCTCTTTTGCCCTCTTTCAATCTATCCTCTGGAATCTCAAAGTAATCTTTTAAAAACATAAATACACCTAATGCTACTTGTTGTGTAATACCTTTCAATGACTTACTATTAGATGCAGAGTAAAATCCTAACTACTAAACTTGATACAGTTTGGCTGGTATTTTTCGCTCCTCTTTCTTAAGTAATTCTTCCCTCTTTTCATTATTTCATAGTCACCAATATTTATGCAACTTCTCAGCCTATAAGTATTTTCTTCCTGCATTCACACATCTTAATTTTAAATAGTTCTTAGTTTCCCTGGCTCTTCCTCATCTTTCAAGTTTCAGATTTAGTAACACGTCCTCAAAAAGGCCTTCCTCACTCCCTGTCCCATTATGATCCCCAATAGACATTATTGTGTATTTTATTTATTTTATTTGTGAACATTTATTTGCTTATCTATTTCCCTTGTTAGAATATAAATTCCTTTGAAGGTAGACAAACTTACTTTTACCTACTACATTATTTAAGTCCTACAGAGTAGGTAATAATTGATATTCACCAAAAGAGTAAATGAATATATTTTTACATCAACTTGTGTTGCAGTTAAAGTCTGAAGAAATCATCGTGGAAAAAGCTAAGTAAAATGATAACATTTTGTTGAGAAACATGGGAGGATAGAGTACTGATGGGGAGGACCATCAAGGTAGGGTGCTGCTGAAGGAAACACCAAGTAAAAAGGATGGATACAGGGGCCTAGCAAGAATGACAGTAGCAGTCTTCATGAGCATCTACGGTCTCAGATTGAAATATTGATGGAAGTTATTTTGGAAAATAATTTTTGTTTATTAAAACCCAAATTTGTTAATGGTAAAAAACCAAAAATATTAATGGTGAAAGATCTTATTTCAGATGGTCTGTCTAGTAAGAAAAATGTGGAGGATAATCTTTTGAAACAGATAACCTAATAGGCATAGATACAAAATACAAACTGCCATTATAGACATCTCAACTATCTGGATGCCTGATTGACTCAGCAAAAAGCACAGCATTTGATTACACCTAGAACCTTGACTCAGGATTAAAATACACTGGAAGTGGCTACAGAAAATCTAGGCTGTTATGGCAATTGAATCCTCTCGGTGACTTCCCTAGTGTTTCTCTGTTGTGCATATCACCTTCTAATATACTATGTAATTTATTTATCTGACTATTGACTGTCCTGCCTTATTGAATGTATGCTCCAAGAAGACAGGAACCTTTGTCTATTTTGTTAACTTTAGTATCTCCTTCACCTAGATAGCAGGGGTTCAATAAACTTTTCTTTAATGGACTGAAATAAAAGTGAACTACAATATTGTGCTGGAAATAATGTGAGAGTATGGGAAAAATACTTCCAAAATGCATATATTCTGAGACTTAGAAACTACTTCTGGGCATTCATCCTAGGAAAATAAGTGAGCAATACAAATATATAATGATATTCATTGTGACACTTCTATAATAATAATGAATAAAACTTAACAATCCTCAATAATGGCAGATTCATTAAACAAATTCTGGGAATTCCACACAATGCAAACCTAAGCAGACAATGAAAATGATACTGTGGAGATGTAAAGATATTTTACAAATATTGCTCAGGGTAAACTCAGCTCATATGACAGAACAGTCTTTGTAATATGTATGATAGTATACAATAGAGCATATATTTGTGTGTGTATATACGCACAGTATTTCATAGACTAAAGCTTGAAAGGTTATGCACTACAATACTGAAAGTGGTTCTCGAGTGGAATTATGTGTGATTTTCCCCTTTTGTGTGTTTTCTAATTGTTCTACAATGAGTATGCATTTTTGGATGAAAAACCAAAAGGATATATGGTTTTTTAAAAAGAATCTTTACTCCAGAAATTTTATAAATGACTATACTGACATCCAAAAATGTTAAATGACATGCTAAAGATCATGCAGCATCTTAATTTTCCTTTCAAAGAGTAACTCTGAGTAACTAAGAAAAGAAATAAGGACTTGAAACTCCAAGCTTAATTCTGATTGCCAAGAGAAAACATCATTTAAGCAAATGGAAGATTAGGACAATCAGGCTATATGATTTAGAAATTTTTCCAGCTAAGATTAGCACAGCAAATTACAAAAATAAAATTCAAAACAAAGGTAGACTTTTAATTGGAAACGGAATTCAGAATGAGTAGAAGACTCTGAAAATGGAATATTTGACATTACAAATGTTTTACTAATTAGGAACAGGAACGCCATCCTAAATACAGCCTGGCTACCTAGTGTGCTCTCCAAAGAACGCTTAGTGTAACCGGGGCCTTCTAGTGTGGAGGGATGAGTCATAATTCAGGACAGGTACATGAAGATAGCCAGGGAGGCCACCAAACTTTCAAACACTTCAAACAACAACAACAAGAAACCCTATATTCAAGCAGAAAAAGGGAAGTATGATGAGTAACTTTGATTGCTTAGAATATGCATTGATTCAAAAGGAATTTTGTGTGGGTAAGTGGGAAAGATGATGCAGTTTCTCTGCTGCTTCCATGTGTCTCCTCAATAATGCTCATCTTTAAATTAGGACGTTGAGGAAACTGAAGACCCAAATGTTCTGTTGGCCTCACTAAACTAGAAACTGGTAAATGAAGTTGATATTGAGAACACTAAACACCAAAATATTTTTGCTGACTTTACCAAACTAAAAACTGTTAAATGACAGTGGTAATGGCTGTGTTCCCGGTGCCCAGCTCAATGACTGTTGTGGAGAGTAGGTACTCCATAAACATCTGTGAAGGAGAGTAAAAATGTGAAGATTATCAGACAAAGCAAAATAATTTAACCAATTCATCTGCATTTTCCAAAGAATATACACTTGGAATGCAAGAAGAAAAACTTGCAAATTAGATCAGATTTTATAAAAATTAAAGAGCTTTGTAGAGCATCAGCAGATTGAAACATAAATGTTTTTATTATCAGGATGCATTGCATGAACAACAGACAGGTGAAACTGACACTAAAATCAGGTAAAAACTCTAGGAATTTTAGGAACATTCTGGAAGAAAAGTGTGATCATAAGGAGATTGCCAACAAGTCCCAAACCCTATTTCATGTTTTGATAGTATCACTAGGTTGATAAATTTTATAAATGCCTTTATAATGTTTCTGCATTTCAGCAAGGTCTTTGCTTATTTTAGCAAAGTCTGACTTTCACAAATCCCTCTTATTGTCCAAGAAAAGAAATACAGACTGTATGAAAATGGTATTAGGTTGGTTCATGTTGTTCTCTTAAGGTGACCCCTGCCCAAAAATCATTCAGTTTATTTTTTGTGTGTTCATATTTGGGTTCTGACTTGATCTTTTAAAGGCCTTTTAGTGTTTAGAAATTGAAGAAGTATTAATATCTGAGTGTCACTCTCAATTAAAAAGCAAAAATATTAACAAAATTGCTTAAGGTTGTCATGGGATGAAAGATCAATTATATGAAAATCTTTTGAAAACTGTGTAACACTGCTCAAATATATTAGTATAATTGTCATAATTTTCAAGATAGCACTGTATTCAAGATGGTAGCTTCAGATGGTAGTAAACAGGGTCAAAAAGACATTTCTTTTTTTGGATGGGAAGATCTGTATGTAAATGTAGACTGAGGTATAGAATTCAGGATAGAGGAAGTTGAAAGTACTGGAAATAAAGAGGGTCAGGAACAGAGTCTTGGGAGAAAGTCAGTAGTAAAAACTATTCATTAATTTCTCCAACATCCTTCTTTTTGATATATTTGATGGCATTAGAACTTATATTCTGCAGACTCATATGGTCCTGGAAAAATTACACATAAAATTGTTTGTATGATTTGAACAACTGTTACTTAAAGGTGAAGACATTTCTTAATCTCAATTGGCATTACTCATTTATATTATTAAGCAAATTCCATATTATTAAGTTCCATATTGCTATGCTCTAAAAGCTTGTTTCCACCCCACCCCCCTGCCAAATTCATATGTTGAAATTGTAACTCCTAAAATGATGAAATTAGGAAGTGCATCCTTTGGGAGGTGATTAGGTTATGAGGCTGGAGGCCTATTGAAAGGGGTTAATGTCCTTATAAAATAGCTCATTCTCCCGTCCTACCATGTGAGAGGACAGCTGGAAGATGCCCTCTATGAACAAGAAGGCAGGCCGTTATAAGACACAGAATCTGCCAGTGACTTGACTTGGATCTCCCAGGCTCCAGAACTGTAAAAAATTGAAATAAAATCTACACGGGAGGCTGAGGCAGGAGAATGGCGTGAACCCGGGAGGCGGAGCTTGCAGTGAGCCAAGATTGTGCCACTGCACTCCAGCCTGGGCCACAGAGGGAGACTCCGTCTCAAAAAAATAAATAAATAAAATAAAATAAAATAAAATAAAATAAAACTTATATTGTTTATAAGCTACCCAGTTGATAGTATTTTGCTGTAGCAGCCCAAATGAACTAAGGCACATATCTTAGACTTCTATTTCCATCTTTAAAATGGGAAGAAATTTTTTTTCCAGCTACAAATTTGCTATGTTTAAGGCAGATGATATTATTAGAAGTCCATTCTAGAAATTCTGAGTATTTGGATATAAAAGCAGTGTTGTACCATGTCCCATTTTATATGTATCTTTGATAGTGGTGGTTAACAATAACCTGCTTTGTAACATCCTAAGAAAAAATAACAGTTGTAAATTCAGATATTTGGTTGTGACTTTATATAAACGCGTGTGTGTGTGTGTGTATTTTTCTTTATTTTTCTGTCTGAACTTTACGTTTAGTATATTCCAGTACAGTGGTGACCTTGATTTATTCTAGATGAGATCAGGGTTAAATTCTACTATTTTGTAAGGTACCCCACCAAGTTTTATAGAAAGCCTAATGAATATCTCCAAACAACATTATTTTGAATAAGAAATGAAGGAGAGCTTTTCTCAGAGGAATATACAGTGTTTTCATTTCAGCAACATTGAATTCCCACTACACATAGCCCCATGGCCTTGAGTAAGTAACGGACTCAATATGACGCTATTTTGAGAACGTGACTTTATAATGACTTCATGCTATGTGTATCATGTTTCCATTCAGAATGGAATAGATGATTCATTTTAAATATCTATCCCACAAATGTTTATGATAGCAACTAACTGCAATTGGCTGCACTTTTTCTGGCCATAAAATTGGAGGCTTTAGCCATAGATACAGATTTATCATAAACTAATTTCTTTACTACAATTGATAGAATTGGGCTTTTTTTCAATATTGCCTGCAGTTTATTAAAATGTTAGAGACTGAGTCTTTAGTAAATCTCCATTTAATGTACTTTTCTAGTGGTATACTATGTTTGTATTATTCAGAATGTCCTGGTTCAGCAATAGAGTTTATAGCTAGATGAGATTACAGGCTGATAACAACCAGATAGAGTTTGGACAGTAGGAGATAACTATTTATCACATCAGGCAAATAAAGTAGAAACTGGCTCTCCCCTGCTTCTTTTCCCCCACCCCTACTTTAAAAAAAAATTTTTAGCTGCACAATTTAAAATAGAAAAAGGCTGTTCCAATAAAAACACATTTTTGTATTTATTTGATAGTGAATTGAAGTACAGCAACTTTTAAGGAAAAATAAGTCCTGAGTAGTTTCACAAATAAACATTCCTTTTGGTAAAATGTTATTTCTTTTTAATTGCAGAGATAATAGTAACAAATCAGACGATGTGTTTAAAGCAACAAAATGGTAACAATAACAACAAAACATTGTAAAAGAGGCTATGAGTCAATACTAACTAAAGATTAAATTGCATATGGCATTTGGGAAATGAGGACCAAACAGCTTAGTTTTTGTATATATGCAAACTGTATGGGTCATATCACTTCTAAATTAGGAAAATGTGTATGCCTACCTCTCACGTGTTTTTTCTGTTAAGACAGAGGCATTCTGCTACCATAGAAAGATCCATCAAAGTCTATGCAATCAACCAAACTTAGACTTCAATCCAGTCCTACTTAAAATTGGCTTGGGATGAGATACTTAACTTTTCTTAAGTCTTGACTTCACGAAATTACAGGTTTGCACCGTTGGAAATGTTGACTGATGATAAAATGATATAATGAATATAAATGACTTAGTACAGTTCCTGCCAAACAAAATACCTCATTACTTAGTAAATGTCATAACTGTACTTGTAAAGATCGCAGATTAAACTAAGCATCAACCTGACAGTGTTAACTTTTATATTGTTAGATTCGATTAGAATTCATATTACTACATTTTGTATTCATGAGCTCCACATCTAAATAAGAGTACACATTATAACATGCTCTAGTGACACGGATTTATGTGTTGCCCCTAAACATATCTCTTCATTTATGCTTTTATTTCTTTCCTCCCTACTTTTGACCAATATCTTTTGTCTGCTAACAATACTCTTCCTCTGTCTTTATGTCTGCCTTTCAAAGGCCTGTGCTCTGATTTATGAAATCCCAGATGAACCACTATATTTTCCATGAAGCTCTTTAGAAAACATGTTTAAAATAAAACTGTCACTCTCTGCCATTCCTACAGTACTTGTCGTTTTATTAAACTTCTGAAGCTAATGATGAAATGTTTGTCCTATTGGTCTGTGAGTTGCTGGCACCAAAATACATTTACTGTACTCTATTTTAATTCTCCATAGCTTATAACACAGTCTCATGTATTCAGTACATTTATCAATAAAGGTTTAGTAGCCCTTATTATATTTATATATTCAATACACTTATTAATAAGGGCTAAGAAGTCAGGAAATTTTCTAGGATTAAAGTTTAAATAATGGGAAAAAAATCGATAAAAGACTGAGGAAGGGCTGGTCAGAAAGATAGAAGAGAAGCCATAGTACAGTGTGTCACAGAGAGAAAAGAGAACTTCAAAGAGTTGGAGGAGGTCAACACGCTAAATTGACAACCACTCCAATTTTTCTTGAACTCATTCTATTGATATATCAAATGGTGGGAAAATGATAAACTACTATTTTCTTTTAGGTTGGTTCCATGGCATTTATTGAGTTGAAGCCTTTAATCCTGTAAACTATACTCAGGATTCTAGTTCTGACCTTGAAAAGCCCACACCTATTCATGTAGTTAGGGAGAACCTGCTGTTTGCCAGATAATGGTGGTGAAAAAGGTATGCAAGATAGTAATCATTCTTTATTCCTGCCATTATAAAGCGAACATCCTGATTGCTAAGGGTAATGAGGATAACTGATTGAACATTTACAATGCGTTAAGTAGCAGGCTAAGTACTTTACATATTTTTTATTTTATTCTCACATTTCTATGAGGAGGTGTTCTATAAAAACAAAATGGAGGCATCGAAAAGTGAAACAATATTTAATTGTTACACTATGTTGGAAAAAAAGGTAAAATCAGTCTGATTATCTTCTGCTTTACATCCCTTCCAATTGTTTATAATACCTGTCATATCTTTTAAGTACTGTCTTCTATAGAAGAGCCATTTCCAGGTTCTTCAACCATTTTTTTAAATGACAAAGTCTCCAGGCCTTTTGTTTTCTGGATAAATTTATCAGAATATGATAATGTGGACAAAAAACTCTTTTAAAAGATTTTTGGAGATAGTTTCCAAGCACAATAGAATGATCAGTTCTCTTACTGTAGCAACTTCAGTTCTACTGACATTACATTCAGCTTTTTGATAGGTACAGATACTATTGAGAGATTTACAAAAAAAAAAAATCATAAAACCCTCCAGATATTTTCATATGAAGTAAAATTATGTCATCTTGCCCTTGGATATAAAGTATTTTGAGGTAATTCTTTCTTTAGGTCCAGGAGATACAATAAAATGACACTGAAAGTATAGATCTAGAAGAGAACTTATTTAACACACAGCTCTTAGCATGGTGCCTGGAATGGAAGTATTCTCTCAATATTAGCTCCTCTTCCTATTAGCTTTGTGTTCTAGAGATGAGGAAACTGAACTCTCATTTTCAACCATTAACTTCATGCTTTATAACACAATATGTGAACTTACAGTATCTTTGGTTTTCTCAATCTGAACATAATTAAAACTCCTTGGCTTTTTGAACTTCTGGTTAATCCTAACATAAGACTGTCAGACACCAGTATTTTGGTTCTTCCATTCTGTCCCATTCTTGTTTATGTGACCTCTTTCAATAATGTAAAGTGTCATTTTCCAACAAGAGTTCATTTGAAAATCCTCTATGACCACACATTTTCTTTAGAGTCTCTGCTTCTTTCTTATCAGAATTTTCTGATTATATTTTCAGGATTTAATTTTGTGCATGTCTACAAAAAGCCACCTTCCTTTTTAACAGCACTGTCTAGAACCATTATTCTTGTATTTGCTCTGAAATGTCTTATATCTACTCTCCAAAATGTGGAATTCATCACCCTTATCAGTGATTCCTTTCTGGATGATATAAATTCAAAATAGAAACATACTTTTCCCCTGTAGTTTGGTAAATACAAGCAAGTTGCTTTAGTATCATAGAATAGAATAATTCTTCCTGTGAGAGATGGAATGTACGCAGGACAAGTCAGGAAATACACACATTTTTTATAACAATAAAAGTATCCAAAAGCACCCCCATTAGTAGCTCTCCCCTTGTTACATCTTGATACTATCAGCTGAGTGATCTATACTAGGACAATATCACCGTGTCCTCCATCTAGCTGGACAGCCTATTGTATACTACCACAAGAATAACACCACACTTTTTCCTTTCATCATCACCTAAATGTTACTCTGCTTTTTCCACCTACAGATTGTTGGATCTTTTACAAGCATTTATCTTATTGACAAACAGGGCTATTCTACACTTACTTTTAGACTGGTTTCTTTTTGATAAAGGAAATCCTTCTATTGTCATAAAAATTTATTGCTGGGACTGATACGTATTTTTCAAATGTGAGGAGGGAAACTATATACCATCATTAAAGCACATCTTTAAATCTGTTTATGGGTAAAATAACAATATCATATGTTTCTTGCAGAAAAAGTCCCTCATGGCTTGTTTCTCATCCCTTCACCCAAACGGAATAGCTGTTTATGCTGATGTTCTAACTATTCTGCTGTGGCTGGTCTTCACCTATGGAAGCTTGGACTCAGTGTCATATCTGAAAATTAATAACAGAAAATTAGTCAAACTACCTTCCTATCAGAAAATATACATACAGTTATGTAGATACTTGGTAAAATGTTATTATACTATTTAGGTTCTTATCCTTAATGTTCCAAAATTCTGTGAGTCCATGATTCTAACATGCGAGAGAGACAAAATATGTTTCATTTGATATTGCAGACATTTTATCCAATCAAAAACTATTGACTTCATCAATTCAAGTTTTGCTTATTCTAGGACAGTTTTGCCCTTTCAAACCTGTATTTTCAGGTATTTAAGGAGATGAGGAGTTAGATTTGAAACTATTGCAGTTCATAGTAGGGGAAGAAGTAGTAGTAGTAGTAGCAGCAGCAGCAGTAGTAGCAGTAGTAGCAGTAGTAGTAGCAGTAGTAGCAGTAGTAGTAGCAGTAGTAAACGTATCCAAGGTCAGGTGACATTTCCTAGAAGATTTGTATGCATTTTCTCCTGTGCTCCCATCAGGCCTGCAAGGATAACCAAACATAAGTCCAACCACTGGCTGCTTGCAGAATCCAATAACAAGAGTGAGTTATGGTAGAAAGAAAGTGACTTTATTTACCAAAATTAGTAATGGGGAAGTGGCCAGATTTACATCTAAAGTAATCTACCAAAGTTTAGGCTGGGGAGAGGGGCTTTAAAGGGGGAGTTTGGAATGGTAGGCATGAGGGAAGGGTACTCAGTACAAGGTCTGCATATCTTGTTCTGGTGGCTATTTCTAGCTGTGGTCCTCCTGGAGTTTGGACTGGGATTATCTCAACAATAGCTGGTTTGTTGACTAACCACCTTGAGGTAATCTCTGGAATTTTTCAGCTGGGTCTCCATGCATTGTCTGTTTCAAAGTTACCCCCTGGAACTTCTAAGTAAGCTCATAATTAGTATAGGCATACAGTTAGATAAATGTGCATGGTTTAAGGGAGTGTATGGTAAGAAAAAGAGGGATGTGGTGCTTCAAAGAAAGTACATTTAAAAGCTAGAACAAATAGACTTAACAAATATTTACAGAACATTCTCCCCAACAACTGCAGAATATACATTCTATTTATCAGCACATGAAACTTTCTCCAAGATAGACCATATGACAGGCCACAAAACAATTCTCAATAAATTTAGGAAAACTGAAATTATATCAAGTACTCTTTCAGACCATAGTGGAATTAATTTGGAAATCAGCTACCAAAAGAACCTTCAAAACCACGCAAATACATGGGAATTAAATAACCTGCTCCTGAATGTTAATTGAGTCAACAATGAAATCTAGATGGAAATTAAAAAAATTCTTTGAACTGAATGATAAAAGTGGCACAACCAATAAAAACTTCTGGGACACGGCAAATGTGGTGCTAAGAGGAAAGTTCATAGCCTTAAATACCTACATCAAAAAGTCTGAAAGAGCACAAATATACAATCTAAGCTCACACCTCAAGGAACTAGAGAAACAAAAACAACCAAACCCAAACCCAGCAAAAGAAAAGAAATAACCAAGATCAGAACAGAACTAAACTAAATTGAAACAATAAAAATACAAAAGATAAATGAAACAAAAAGCTGGTTCTTTGAAATAAATAAATAAAACTGATAGACTGTTAACAAGATTAACCAAGAAAAAAAGAGAGAAATCCAAATAAACTCAATTAGAAACAAAATAGGAGATTTATAGCAGAAATTTGCTGGAGCATTATGGTGCAGGGAACTAAGAGCTTCTGACAAAGTCTGTCCTCAACCCTATGCAGAGTGTACAATGGCAATAAAATCCTTAGCAACCAACGTAAACAAACAATGAGCAAAATACCAATTATATTGTATATGAGAGTCTTGTCTGTATTAAGAAGTTAACTAAACCATGTTGTTATGGAGTCCTGAGAAAGATCATCTATAACAGAAATATGAGTATCTAATGCATGCATAGCTTGGGTTATATTGTGAGAAAAAAAAAATATATATATATATATACACACACACACACATACACACACAGAGAGAGAGAGAGAGGGGATGGAGACTCAATATTTAATGTATTACACTAGGCCTTATAAGTCAAAAGGTCTTTTTATGACATAAAGGCATGCAAATGTGCACTTTCTGTAAACTGGGCAGAACTAGCCCATGGCTGGTGGTCTTTTCTCAGGAGAAACTTACTAAAATTAATCTTTTATTTAATTAAAGCTATAGTTGCTGGTGGAATAAGGGGCTGGGGGAGCCAGTTAGTCAGCTTGTTGACTGCTAGAGATAAAGAAAAACTGTATGGCAGTTAGAACATAGTTTATTCTTTAAGTGTAGGAGTATGTGACTTAACCCATGCCTGGCATCATCTTAGGTCCTGTGCATAATTTTGTGTTTTGTTACAACAAGCCTTTTGTGTCAGCCTTATGATCTCCATTTTAATGTTAATGCTGATCAGTTGTGTCTAAATCAAAAAAAGTGAGGAAAGGTACAGCGAAGCTTATCTGAGTCTTCACTTGCGGTCATGGCCTGAACTGGTTTTTTAGGTTTCTTTGGGATTTCCTTTGGCCAAGATGGGGGATCCATTCAGTCTGCTGGGGGACTTAGAATTATTTTATTTTTTGTTCATATTCTTGCTTTTTTGCCAAAGTATACCAGAGGCAGTACTGATGGCCAACCTTCTATTTTGCCCCATATCAGTGCTGAGGTGGTGTGCTACCTGCCCCTGGTCCATCATATACCTTGGTGGGATCCTTATGGCCAAGGAACTTAGAGTCAAAAGAATTAAAGCCAGTTAAATGCTCTAAGCAAGACAGGCATGGAGGTGGGAAGGCACTCATTAATCCTTAAAACCTTTTAATCAATATAATAGGCAAAATCCAGAAGCCAAAAAATAAGGTCATAAAGTTGACTAATCTATAAATTCTGTGCATTTAGCTACTATGATCTTGGCTTGTAGAAATTAGCTATACAAAACACAAATATTTTGTTCAGCTGTTTAGGCATCTGTGTGCCTATCCCTGACTTGGAGGGTCTGAATAAATTTGTATAGCTTTCATAAGCCCCAGCTATAAATCAGAGACTTAATTTAGGATTTGTTCTTCAAGATGTTTGACAAAGATATTAAAAGGCTCAAAATATTTTATTACAACAGAACCACAGGTCATTGTAAAACAATAGTTACTCATTTAACCCAAGTAATAATCAAAAGACTTTAAACGCAATACAGGAGATTACATGGATGTAAAAACATTAATTATTTTAAATATCAGTTTTTTAAGGAATTAGAAACCTAATAAAGACAGCATAGGAATTATTTTGATAAAACCTAAAATGTTGTCTCTTAAGCAAGTTACCAGAAAGTCAAAGAAAAACCTGCAATGTGACTGCTTCTTATGGGAAGCCCATTTACATAACTTGGAAATTAAATCTGATGAAAAAGTACATGAATTTAATCAGTTGTGGGAAGAGTGTGTTAAGATTATGAGTATAGCAAGGGGATATATTATTCTTAGTAATTGCATAAGAAGTTTTCTGATTACATTGAAAAATTTAGACATATCAAGAAAAGCCAAGATGACAAAATCAACTTATACTGGAGGAAAACATTGCTTTTCTAGACCCTCAAGATAAAATGTTTTCACATCAGGCCTCAACAATAGTTAGAACTGGAGGAAAAAACTTACAGAAGCTCATGAAAAAGCTGAAGGAGAGCGTTATCTCAAGCTTTCTCAAGGAGAGAAAAAGCTAAAAGCGGTGGGACAGCACAGAAACTGAACTTCTGAGGTATGGTTCTGAGAAGTTCTCAAAAGAAACAGGATATAAAATTAAAAATCAAAATCTCCTGTAATTTTATTAAGAGCCAATTACTATCTTAAGAAAATCTCATTATAACAAAGGAGATCAATCTTACAAAGACCATTATAAATAGTTCCCTTGTAATTATAGTCAACTGCATTATATACAAAACTTCCTTTATAATTTTTCTTTCACGAACCTTATTACAGCTTACATAGACCGTTTATACCATGCTTGGACTTTCTGACTTGTATTAAATTTTCATCTTTTCTAAATAACCAATAATTTTATTTTAGGACAAGAATTTATCATATATAAGCTCTTTTTTCCTATAAAATTATTCTCTTTTCTTTATAACCTTTTTATTTAAAATATATTTTATATCCATAACTTTCTTTATATCTCTGTCCCCTGCTTACTGGTTTATTTTTACCTTTTTAAAATAAATTTAAAATAACCTCCAAATTATACAAATTATTCCTTTTTAACATAAGAATACAATTAACAGAATTATATATTAACTAGAATTATGAATTTTAGTAACCTTCAATTTTAGTAAAAACTTAGGGGGTAAGAAATCCTGAACTATTTGTCAGATATTAGCATTTTATAGATTAAGCCATTCCACAGTTTTAGAAACATGTTTTCCTACATCATGATATTTTCTTAATTGGGAATGACAGAGACATCCAAGGAGCACTTATTATTTAATTCAAAATAATTTTCAGTTTTAAATTATACAAAAAGTATACTTATAAGTATGTCATTAATATATACTCAATTTTTTCCATTTTTAGCAGTTTAGATTACTTCTGAAAAGTGTCATATTACACAAAGCTAGTCATTATTTAAAGTTATTTCCCTGTTGACCATTTTTAAAGTCTGAACATTAGGTGAATACCTAAGTAAGAAACTTAAGCACATGTGTATTTTGCCGACAACTCAAACGATTCAGCAGTTTTTATTGAAACAGCAATCATAAATTAATCTTATTTGTAAAAAAAAAAATCATATAAACAGAGATTACTTTGTTTTTGGCTAGGTCTTACAACCTTTATGCCAAAACGTTGATACTTTAAACATTTAGCAAAGGCAAATGTAAAACTTATTTATACAGACACAAATTTATGCCCATGCTTCTGAAGGCATTTTTAAAAATTTAGTAATATTTTTATTTACTAACTAGTTTTATTTATCAAAGATTCATGTGAATGAAAAGCATTTGGACTTAATTTATGAGTACTCATTTACTCATGAGCTAATTTGGTAGCATACTAAATATGACACGGAACATAATACATGTATATTACATAAATACATCTAAATGCACATATACATACATGCACAAACAAAGATCCAATAGCTTTTACCTTGGAACTCTACCCATGAAATAGCACCACAAACTCATTGACTTATAAAAGATAGCTGACTCCACAAGTTATTTTTCTGACAAAATTGTAACCTATTCACATAGCTAAACTTTATTTGCCCTGATAGGTAATCCAAGGAAAGTCGTGAACCAAAATTTTGAGTAAAGCAGCCTCTATGGAAATTTGTGGGGTTTTTTAAACTTAAGAAAAAAACTCTTTTACCTTTTTTTTGCTTTTCAGTTTCAAACATGTTTCCAATGTTTACATTCTGATAGACCATAAATAATGTCTTATCTCAGCACCAGCAACTTAGTAACAGCATATTTAAAGCAGGTAGGAAGAAAAGATAACGAGATAGAGAGCTTTAGAAGATTCCACTTAACTGTCTAGTTGTAGATTCACCATTTGAGCTCTGAATTTTTCTTGCTGTAATTTGTCTATCAGTTCAAAATGGGCACAAAAAGGGCCATAATATGTAACCAGCTGTAGCCTTAAAGAGGATGACAAACTCAGGGGCTAAGATGTTGGAAGCTGTTTTTCCCCTTCAGGGCTGGTGTCCCTGGATTTAATAAGAAAAGAGATAAAGAAAGGAATGGAGAGAAGAAAGGAGGTCAGGTTTTACAGAAGAGAGGATGAAAGAGACAGGAAGGAGAAGAAGCTTGTGAGCCTTCCAGCCACCTCAAGGTTCAGGGTCAGTACCCCCCACCATCTTACTTTATCTCCTGTCAGAGAGAACCTCAGCACCCCATACCTCCATGGTATGGGGTGAATCCCTCTCATCTCTGCAAGTCACCACTTAAGGTGAACCATTTCCAGCTGGAGGGAGCTAAAGATGCTTTTGGCCTAAAGGAATAAAGCTGTAGGTGGCTCCTGAGATAATCTGGAGGATGAAGTTGGAAGGAGGGGAAAGAGAGATTAGGGCCCACACACAAAGATCACACACTCGCACATACAAACAAGTGACATACCTCCAAAAAATCCCCAGGTAAGGGGCTGGGTAGAGTCCCAAATGTATCACCTCAGTTTCAAACAGCCCCCCGACCCCCAAACGCCAGCTGAGTCTGAACCAAGCAAAACCCCAAGGGTACCACAAATACAAATGCATAAAACGCTCAAATGGTATCCCTAGCAGTTGAGTCTAAATAGAGAAGAGCCCCAGTGACAACCTAAAAAAAGGCAGAGGATAGTTGGGTGCATTCCAACTCACTCACTCAGTCCAAAAGTTTGTTGACCTCTCCAGTGGTCACTTTCTTTGCACCAGAGGAGCGTTGAAGGCAGCAGGCACTGCAACAGGAAGAGAAAGAGGATCCACAAGACAAAAGCATCTCAGCAGCAGCAGGGACATTCCCTAACGTTCCAGCCATGGGGTCAGCCATGAGCAGCTGGCATTCACAGGCATCCCTATGCCCTATCATACAGAAATTAGACCGGCAGGCTGGAGACCCCAGAGCACACAGCGGTCCCCATATGGGTCAACAAAATTGTAACCGAATGGAGATATGGCCACTTGCTGCTTTCAGAGCCCAGTAACAAGTGTGAGATATGATAAAAACTAAGTGAATTTATTTACTAAAACGAATAATAGAGAAGTAGCCGAATTCACATCCAAAGTAACCACTTCATACTTTAGGGATAGGGGTTTAAAAAGAGGAACTTGGAATGGGAGGCATGCGGGAAGGGTACTGAGTACAAGGTCTGTATATCTTGTTCCAATGACTGTTTCTAGCCATGGTCCTCCTGAAGTGCAGGCTGGCATCATCTCAGCAATAGCCAGATTGCTCATAACTGCCTTGAGGTAATCTCTGGAAACTTACAGATGGGTCTCTAGGTGTGGTCTGTTTTAAGGCTAGCACCTGGGACTTCTAAATAAGCTAATAATGAAAAAGTATACAGTTAGATAAATGTGCATGGTGTAAGTGAGTGTATGGTGAGAAAGAGAGGGATGTGGTGTTTCAAATAAAGTCTATTTCAAGGCTATAGCTTAAGACTAAGGAGGAGAAGAGAAGGTTTCCACAATATGTTTAAGGGTAACATTTTGAGACTAGGGAAAAAGGGGAAAAGGGGGGAAAAGTTTTAAAACGCACTTTTAGGCTAGACCCTTTAGCCTAAGAAAGGGACATTATTATTCCCATTTCACAGGTAAGAAAACAGGTTAAATTTACTATTCATTCACTTAACAAATATTGAACATCTTGTATGAGCTAGGCTTTATTCTAGAAATTTGATATTACTAATTTTAAAATGGATAAACTTCCTATCCTCATGGACTGACATTCTAATAAGAAACTTCTCACTTATTACTAGACGTAAGAAATGAGTAACTAAAATTATATATTAGAACTTGATACATTCTTTAGAAAAAAGAAAAGGTAGAACAGTGTAAGGAAGATCTGATTGCTGGAGTGATAGCAGGGAAAACGTAGCAATATTACTCATTTCATGTTTCTGGCTTAAATTCTACTTTATCTGCAACAGGATTGCATCCCTGCTTTCTTATATATTATCTTGTCTATTAAACCTTTGCTCATTCCTTTATGTTTAGCTTTTTGAATCATTGTGTTTCAAGTTTGTCTTTTTTTTTTTTTTTGAGACAGAGTCTTGCTCTCTTGCCCAGACTGGAGTGCAGTGGTGCAATCTCGGCTCACTGCAACCTCCACCTCACAGGTTCTTGTGCCTCAGTCTCCTGAGTAGCTGGGATTACAGGTATGCACCACCACACCCAGCTAATTTTTGTATTTTTACTAGAGGCAGAGTTTCCCCATGATGGCCAGACTGGTCTCGAGCTCCTGGCCTCAAGTGATCCACCTCCCTCGGCCCCCCAAAATGCTGGCATTACAGGCGTGAACCACTGTGCCTGGCCAAGTTTATCTTTTGTGTATAGCATAGAATTCAGTTTTGCTTTATAAGCCAAATTTATTTTTTTTTATTATGATTAAATGAATACATCCATAATAACATTTAGGATGTGACTAATATGTTGGGTCTGAATTGTCATGGTATCTTATGTTGTAATTACTGAGTATATTATGTTATCTTATTTTTACTGTGTTCCCCCCCACTGTGTTGTGTGTTTGTTGTTGTTTACATCATTTAACTTGTTTATACTACATTTTAACTTGTTTAAACTATATATTTATACTATATTTATAAAGATTTCTAGCTCTAGTGATTATTTTTTGTTTTAATATTTTATATAGTCTTAATTTTTCTGGTTTTGTTTCCTCCATTTTAAAACTTTTACAATCTCTTCTGTCAATTTTAACTGGTATCTTTCAAATCCTATCTAAGACATGGACAATAGTTAATGAAATGATTCTACTTTCCTTTCTCCTTTTCCATGTTTTCTTTTTTAAGTTTACTTTTGTGAGAATATATTATGCTTACATATTATTCTTCTACCCAAGATTAAGACTTTGTAGGCTCAGTTCTTTGTCTTAGGTCTAACTAGTAAAAATATGAAATACCCTCAAGTCCTTTGGTCAGACTTTGTTGGATGAAGCTCATCCTGTAGCAGAATCCTTTGAAAGGGCACATACGTGTGTGTTTTGCACATTCAAAACTTTTTTCTATTCCTTTCACACTTCAAGGACTTGGCTGATGTCAGAATTTCTAAGTTTCTTGAAAATTCCACTTCCTGTTGGTTTGCTTTTTTATTTTTGAGAGGTCTCATTGCCTGTCTATTCTCATGCTTTTGTACCTTGTCATTTCATTTCCTGGAGGCCCTGAGGATACTTTATGATTTTTTAAGTCTAATAGTTTTACTTAAGTATGGTTTGGAATTGCTCACACCAGTTCAATTTTCCTTAATACACCATTTCAAGATGCAGATTCAGGTCTTCTTTTTGTTTTCTGGAAAGTTTTCTTGACCTATAGTTTTAAATATTAGTTCTCTTTCATGGTTTTGGTTTTCTTAGTGAAAGGCTCCAGATATGCAAATCTTGGACATCATTTACTTAGCTTACGTTTGAAGCACCTTCTCTCTGATCCTTTTTATTTTTTTTTAATAAAAAAGTATTTTACATTACTTGGTTGTTTTTCTCTTTATTCAATACCCTTTATGAAATTGTCATTTGAATTCATATTCTTGGTCATTTTGTAGCTTTTCAATTCTGATATTTAATTTTTTAATTTCTTTCTTGGGTTCAATTGATTCTCATTTTATTTCTTCCTGTTGTTGTCCTTTGCTGCTTTCATTGTTTATCTTTCTAATTCAGCATACTTTGAAAAACTTTCCAAATGCTCATCTGAGGATATTTACTTTAGTTTGGTGTATTGTATTATAGGTCTTTTGAGTTCTTTGGTTGGTTTTATGGGAAGAATTTTCATCAGCTGAAATGCGTCAATTCAATTTTAGTGATTTTTCAAAATAATTGTGTGTGGATGTGGTCTGATTTTTTTCTATGGCTATATACTCTTCATAGTTTGAGAGTGCCCACTTCTTTCAATTCAGCCCAAATCTGTGTAATTTCTTTTATGAATGATGTTTTGATTGCAGTGTTGTGGTGGAGGGATTGGAGTGTTTTATTCTCTTTTGTTTGTTTTCGTTGTTTTTTTCCTTTACAACTTTATACATCTGACTTCTCCCTTCCATCTACTGTCAATAACTCCCTGTCATTGCCACTTCTGGCACCACTCACTTTTGCTAAACCCAGTGTTAGGAACCACCAAGTTCTGACCTGTGTTCAGCTTTTTGGTATTCGTATTGAACTTTCTCACTTTGATGATGATTTTGTTTGTGTTTTATCTAATTCATCTAGAATCCTATTCTTTTTTTATTTCTTAAAGTTCCTCTCCTTTTTTCTCCACACCCACAGGCAATGAAAATACTTCCTAGTGCTCCTGGACGTGTGAATCATCTGTGGTTTTGTTTGTTCCCCTTGTTGGTTTTATAGTTTTTTGGGAGAAGGATCAGTGGGGAGATTCAAGCTCATACCACCAACCTTGTTCTCCAAGCCTATAGGTCTTTAAGATCTGAAGGTGAACAGAGAAGATAATGAGAAAGTTACATTAAACAAAGCCTTGAAAAGGATTAGAAAGTTGTGCAGTGGGATTTTGGACGGGGATGTATTTCAGGCAGATGAAACAGCATGATGGTCTTGAGGTATAAGCATGTCTGGCATGTTTGTGGAACAGAAATGAGGGGAGCTGGAGTGGACTACGGATGTGCGGGTGAATATGGAAAAGAAGAGTAAGACAAAAGGTCAGAGAAGTAAGAGGGTGATGTGTATTTGTAAGGACTGAATAAACATGCCTGAGGATAGAAATTGGAGAAGGTGATATTCAAATCTGTCTACATGAATTCACAGCTTGTGTTCTTTGCACAATATAATGTTGAAATTCATAAAGAGATTTTATTAAGTTAACCTATAATGAAATATAACCCAGAATATGCAGTTTTGTAGCTCACAAAAGAGGCTTCTAGTGTGGGAGAATGATAGGTCTTTGTAGACTCAACTTATTATCTCTAGTACTCACCTTTCTCTTGAAGAAAACTGATAAAACTCCTGGTGTCATGAAGCTTTCATTCCATGGAGGGAGATACGCAAGAAACATGATATGTAAGCAAAAGTCACAGTATATTATAGTGATCGTTACTAAACAGGAAAGAAGGATAAGGAGTGCTGGAGAGATGTTCAGAATTTTAGGAAAGACAGCTATGAAAGAGCTTACTGAAAAAGTGACATTTGAATGAAAATCCTGGAAGATGTGAGTTACTGCAAGGTTCTTAACCGTTTTGTACCTAATTTCCTCATCTGTAATTTGGGGAAGGATTACATTAAATGGTCCGTGTCAAAGTATTTCCCTATACAGTGGTAGCTAATGGGTGCTCTTTGCATAGCTGTCTTTTCAATGTCCAGGTTTAAAGTTAGTACCACAGAATATTGTGTCAGGGACTCTCCAGCAGAGTTTAAATGCTTAAGCATGTGCATACACGCAGACACACACACACACACACACACACACACACACACACGACATTGCCAATTAATTCTGGCAAAGATCATTTTGGTCTCTGATTAAACATTCCAGTATATCACCTGTGGAGGTAGACTCCTGCAGACACATTAAAGCACGTTTTCATTAGTGATTAATTAGTAATTAGAAAACATCAGATTCCAAGGGTGCTGCATAAATATGCCAATATATCTTAATTCATCAACTGCTGTCAGCATCCAGGGCTCAGGCTCCCTATCATCAACAAAAAATGAGGAAGAAAAGTTTATGTTTTATTAATTCAGTACTAATCTGCATGTGGTTTGATTAGAAAGTAAAGCAATGCAGTCAATAGATGGTGCCAGAGGGTTACTTTTCACTACAAGGCTGGAATTAGTTTGCTGAAGATAATCTTTTGTCCAATGATTCTGATACCTTTTTCCTTGACCATGCTAAACATTTTTCACATGTGGTGAGCTACTAATGTAAGAAAAATCTAAAACTTTATAGTATATTCATATTACTACACATGGAATAAATCATCATGCATCTTATTAAAATGTTTAAGTGTATAAATTTCAAAAGAGGAAAATATTTAATTCTCATGTTTTATAATCATAAAAAGGATGTCTTAAGCATTTTGATAAAATTAATACATTATTTGAATTTATATTCAATGCATTGAGTTATGAATATACATGTGTATTGTGTATATATAACATAGTTTTAATAATAGTATAATATCTTAACAAAAGTGATACAGGGAATACATGGTGGTTCCATCTACCTATCTGAGAAGATTTTCTCACCAAATCCTTTGGAGTTTGTTCTTCTGGATGGAAAATTATAGTCTATTTATCATCCCTTTAAGCATAACACCACATGGTGCTCATTCATTGAGTAAACATTTGTTGAATTAATCTCTCACAGTGTTATCTTCTCAAGACCTCCCTCCCTTTGTGTTATTTTTATAAAAAGCTTATTAATTAATCATATTCACTCATTTCTTGGGTTCACATAAGGATTGCATATGTTGTCACCAAAACTCTTTTATAAATCCCTTCAGGTTACAGACTATGTTAATCTTTAACATTCTAAAATTTATTTAGACCAATGCCTGGCTGTACGGATAGCATGATATAAATGCCATAACTGTTAATAATACAGTTAATATAGTTAATATTTATGCTATAGTTAATAACTTGTATGGAACCACAATATTAGATTGCTTATTTCTACACACAAACAGTGAAAATAAAATACTTATAACTAAATTCAATCCTAATTATGAGACAAATAGGGAAATTTGCTGAAACACAGAAATTTACTTCAACCTCCAGGTTTTGGCAAGAATTAAATTTAGAGATAGAGGCAAATGCTTTCCATAGGATAAACACAGCATTTGAATTTATTTCATCTTGAAAAGTTTAAAATGTCAAAAATAAGCAACAGAATACATAAATAGGTCATTTGGTATACTTTACAGACTATGGAAATTGACTAAAGTTAAGGTGACTATCAAAAATTATGACCATTTCATACAACGTGTTCTATGAAAAAACTTAAGAGAAATGGATGTTTGAGAGAAAGATGAGGAAATAAAGATAGTTATTGAGTTAGATTTGGAGCAAAGTCGGTAATGTATTGAGCCAATTGTTGAAAAGGAACAGACTATCAGATTCTGTGGATAAAGCCTGGGAAAGAAAAGAGCAGGTCGATTGGATTAGGATAGTTTAAAAGAGTAGAAAAAAAGTCCAAATATCTTGAATCTGAGAAAATGAGAATATTTCAACAGGCCTTTGTGTAAAGATCTTAGAATCTTTTGCCAGAATCCTCACATTTTTATTTGACATGAAAATTGAACATATTATTAAATCCAAAGGCCTAAAATGCCTCATAAGGATTCCAGTCCCTGTGATTACGCATAGAAATCTTAAGTATAAGACAATTTGCTGCCAAATGTGTTTCTACAAGTAGGCACAGCACTGGACCATAATTGTTAGAGGAGGGTAAGAATATAAATCTCTTCCTCCAAAGAAACTTTTGTTATCAAACTTAGCATTTTAAATCAATCAGTCTGATACCTGAAAACTTAGAAATTATCTCTCTGCTATAAGGTTTACTGTTCTAATAGTAAGTATAATGGATACTATATTTGATGATTCCATCGCTTCAATTGGTATAATTTGAGTTAAATGATTGCACTATTATTTTTGCCACAGGATGCTCCGAACTCCTGCTAGTCTCTTTGATACTCACTGAGTAATGATAGTTCTATGCTGCTAGGGCCTTAGAGTAACTTCACCCAGGAAAGTATTATAGCAATCCCCTGTCAATAACTTTTACAATAATTGAACATAATTCTTCCAATGTTCCTATCTTTGCTTAGATCCCATTTTTGAAATGGCTCTGTACTAGACATGTATGTTTTTTAATCTGAATAAATCCTTGTAAACAACAGTGAGTTAGGTTTTATAACCCCATATTATGAATCTAAAACAGGCTGTATAATATATTTAAGTCCATAAAGGGAGTAAGAGGTAAGGCTATGATTCAATTCTTGGTCTGCTTACCACCAAAACTCTTGCCCAGTCTATCTCTGGGGCCCATTTATCTGGTTGTCTGGGACAGTTCTGATTGTTGCCTATCCGGCTTAGCATTTGTCCTCTTCTGAAGTGTCTCATTTGGATGATAAATTTTATGGTCACTCTAGACCACACTAAGAAACCAGGATTATTTAATCAAGATTCAGACATTGCATCAATTTACTGGAAAACTAGAAATGTGGTTTCCACTTTAAATGCTTAAAGAAAAATAGAGAACTTGAACATCTATTCAAGTTAATGTCTCCAGGACACTTACATAAATCTCACTGTGTTCACCAGTTAGTCCAATGCTGAAAACAACAAATGAACGAATGGGATATGAAACTTGAGAGTAAGTACCAGAGTATAATATTAGAAAGTTATGCATGCTGCACACATGCTTTCTTTAGAAAGAATTTGCCCCTGGGTAAGATTGATTAATAAAACTACTCATCTTCAGATGCTTTTAATTATATGCCACTTTTTTAAAAACCAATATTCAACAAAATAGGTTATTACTAGTCAAAAGAGTTCTAAGAAAATATCAACAAATCTATCTCTACATAAATATACACAAGCTGAGGATGAGGGCAAAAAGCACCTACATAGCCTATAGAGCTACACATGCAATGTGCACGCACACACACACACACACACACACACACACACATTCTGGACCTCACCACCTACTTTTCTTTTACTCATTCTGTTTCAGCCAGTCAGTAGCTTCCTTGATTTCCTGAAGCATATTAAGCTCCCTTCTCTCATAGGGCCTTTGCAATTGCCAATCCCTCTACTTGGTATACTTTCCCCTCTCATTTCCCAACGGCTTCCTTCTTTCCTTCAGGTCTTTGCCAAAATGTCATCTTCTAGTGGAGATCTCTGATTAATCAGATTTAAACAGCAAAAGCCCCATTACCACACACCTTATTTTTCCCCATTCCTCCATAAAACATACCTCCTAACATCCCACCATAAAACAGACCTCCTAACAGACCTCCATAAAATAGGGTGTGTTAGAATGTGTAAGTTCTATGGAGAATATTAAAGTAAAATTTTTTTTAACTTTTTTACTTTAATATTCACTAATATATAGTATTTTTACTTTAATATTCTCCATAGAACTTACACTTTCTAACATACCTTATTTTATGCTTATTGATTTCACTTATTCTCTGTCTGCCTCTCTAAAAGATAAGCCCACTGAGAACAGGGTTTGTATTTTGCTTTTTTGGTGGTGGTGGTGGTTTGTTTTGTGTTAATGTTTGTGGATACATAGTATATGTATATGTAAACACACACACACATATATATACACACACACACAGTAGATATCCAAAAAATATATACACATGTTACATATATAGTATATATATGTATCCACAAAAATTAAAACAAACCACCACCACCACCATGTACATATATAAAATTAAAACAAAACAAACCATCACCAACCTATATGTATATCTCATGTACCATATGTATATATCATGTGCCACATATATGTATGGTACATGAGATATTTTGATACAGACATATGATGTCCAATAATCACATCAGGGTAAATGGGATATCCATCCACTCAAGTATTTATCATTTTGTTGTATTACAAACAATCCAATTATACTGTTACTTATTTTTAAATGTACAATAAATTATTGTTGACTGTAGTCATCCTGTTGTGTTACCAAATACTAGCTCTTATTCATTCTAATTATTTTCTGTACCCATTAATCATCCCCACTTCCTACCACCACTGCTCTTTCCCTGCCTCTGGTAACTATCCTTCTATTTTATATCTCCATGAGTTCAATTGTTTTAATATTTAGTTCCACAAGTAAGTGAGGACATGCAACGTTTGTCTTTCTGTGCCTGGCTTATGTCACTTAACATAGTGACCTCAAGTTCCAACTATGTTGTTGCAAAAACGATCTCGTTTTTATCTGTGGCTAAATTGTACTTCATTGTGTGTATGTACCACATTTTCTTTTTTTTTTTTTTTTTTTTTTTTTTTTGAGATGAAGTCTCGCTGTGTCTCCCAGGCTGGAGTGCAGTGGCGCGATATCGGCTCACTGCAAGCTCCGCCTCCCGGGTTCCCGCCATTCTCCCGCCTCAGCCTCCGAGTAGCTGGGACTACAGGCGCCTGCCACCTCGCCCGGCTAGTTTTTTGTATTTTTAGTAGAGACGAGGTTTCACCATGTTAGCCAGGATGGTCTCGATCTCCTGACCTCGTGATCCACCCACTTCGGCCTCCCAAAGTGCTGGGATTACACGCTTGAGCCACCACGCCCGGCCCACACATTTTCTTTATTAATTCATCTGTTTATGGACACTTCAGCTGCTTCCAAATCTTAGCTATTGTGAATGGTGCTGCAGTAAACAAGAGAATACTGATACCTCTTCCATATACCAATTTCCTTTCTTTTTGGGTATATATACCTAGTAGTGGGATTGCTGGATCATATGGTGGGTCTATTTTCAGTTTTTTGAGGAACCTCCAAACTCTTCTTCATAGTGGTTGTTCTAATTTATATTCCCACCAACAGTGTACGAGGGTTCCCTTTTTGCTACATCCCCACCAGGATTTGTTATTTGCCTAGCTTTGGGGTAAAAGTCATTTTGACTGGATTGAGACAATATCTTATTGTAGTTTTGATTTGCATTTCTCTGAAGATCAGTGATGTGGAGCACCTTTTCATATTCCTGTTTGCCGTTTGTATGTCTTCTTTTGAGAAATGTCTGTTCAGATCTTTTGCCCCTTTTTAAATCAGATTATTAGGGTTTTTTGTTTGTTTGTTTTTTGTTTTCGTTTTTGTTTTTTTGAGGCAGTCTCACTCTCTTGCCCAAGCTGGAGTGCAGTGGTGCAATTTTGGCTCACTGTAACTACTGCCTTCCAGGTTCAAGTGATTCTCCTGCCTCAGCCTCCCGAGTAGTTGGGACTACAGGCGCATACCACCATGCCCAGCTAATTTTTGTATTTTTAGTAGAGGTGGGGTTTTGCATGTTGCCAGGCTGCTCTTGAACTCCTGACCTCAAGTGATCCACCAGCCTTGGCCTTCCAAAGTGCTAGAATTACAGACATGCACCACGGCCAAAGATTATTAGATTTTTTTTTCCTATAGAGTCATTTGAGCTCCTTATATTCTGATGATTAATCCCTTGTGAAATGGATTTTTTTGTTTCCATTTAGTGGGGAAGTGTTTGGGGTCTTTTTACTGCAATATATACCACAGTGTCTGCCATACTGTACATCCTCAATAAATATAACTTGACAAATAGAATGAAGAAATAGATTGCAAATAAGCTGAATTTCAGCTTAGAGATGACAGTTTGTCTCAATTGCTGGAAGTATGTTTCAGAAATTAACAATAGTATCCCCTGAATCAGCAACCTTGTTTAGTTACTTTTAAGATCTTATGCATTACAGAGAACCAGCAATGGTTAATACCTTCTGGCATATATCTCACCAAAGCTGAAAATGATGCTACATACTGGAAATGAATTTCATAATTTGCCTCTTTCTCGCAGTTACAGAAGGGTATACGGGGTAAGTTCATAACCAAAGTCAGTTATTTTTGTTTGTTTTGTTTTGTTTTGTTTTTATATGCAAGAGGACATATTTGCAGTGTAACTGATTACAAAAGCACAAGATTGGTTTTCACCCCGATTGAGCGCACAGCTCAGTTTCCTTTTAGTTATACCATGTGTCTTTGTAGAGCTAATTCAGCAGACCCCAAGACAAGTCCCTTTCTCATATTATTGAGGTTCTCCTTTGATAGACAAATATTGATCAGCAACTCTTTTGGCAACCTTGAAAAATAGTTGTCTTCTTGAAATAATGTTTTCTACTCAGAGGAATATGACCAGACTCGTTTAAATTAATCCATAAAGATGTAAATATAGAGGGAAATAATATCCCTGACTGATTACTGACTGTGAGTTAGGCACACTCAGTCCTCATTCACACTTTATGAGATGAGATATTCATATTCTGATTTTATAACAAGAAAACCAGAGTTTTAGAATCCAGGTTCATGATGTTTGGTAAACAGTGAGCATTCACAAAGTGTTAAGTGCCTTTATTTGTTTCACCACCTCTTCCAGATCCAACGTTTTATTATCATACTTGAAAAGTTAATACAAATATACCAAGTTACCCCAAATTGAGTGTAGGTTTCTTGATAATTAGTGTAATTGTTAAAGTTAAAGCATTATCTATCTGAGATAAATATACTTGAAATGTATATAAAATGAGAAAAAATTATGTTTTAAAATGCACTGGGTTTAAGAAGCCATATGAGATAAATCAACTGGCTATTTTCCCATTAAATATCCAAAGTAGCCTGGAAACTTTTCCATTTTGTTTGATTATGATTATTACAATTTTATAGCTGGAATCATTCTAAAACACATGGGACAATGGAAAAAATGTTTTATGAGGCAAAATGAGCTCACTTTAAGCAGCTGATTCAGATTTTATATAATGATAAAAAATTATTCAAAGCCCACATTACATTAATATAAGAAATTTCAGCTGCTGACATTGTAAAGATTGTTTTTATTTTACTTTTGAAACAGACCAAAAACCTCTAGGCTTCCACAGATCTAGTGTATAGTAACAAATCCAGAAATTGCTGTTCTGTCGCAATGGCAATTTCCTTTTCAAATTGCATAACAGGTTTTGGATTTTTCTCCATCTCTTGTATCCTTTAAAAACCATCCAGAATAGTGTCTGGAATATAGTAGTTGCTTGTTTAGTATTTGTCCATTTATCAAATTAGTTTTCTTTTACTAAAAAACAAAGGAGTATGCTTTCAAAGTAAAAATTTCCACAGCTCAGTAGAACTGCAGTTAAAAGAAAGCTTCTCTTCCTTCCTAGAATCCAAGTCTTACTCTCAACTGAAACTTAGAATACTTCTTGTTGAGGCTCACAGAAAGCACTCATGTGCATACCTTTCTCCTCAAACAGTGCATTAGTAAAGGGACTTTATAGGATATACATTAGCGAGTTCAAAGAGAATAGGAAAGCATCTATCTGCAGATGAAACCTTCAATAGATTTCTACAAGATAAAACTTTGGCGGAAGAAAGTCAAGTGAAAAAACAGATCAGAGAAAGAACACTCTAATAATAGAAGGGCAAAGAGACCACTTGAGGAAGTCTTCTCTAAAACTGGGGGAATGAATCAAGAAAGAAGATGGGAGATCCAGGAAATTGTGGATCTAGCTCTAGAAGAGATGTTATCACAGGGAAATTGTGGATAAACCATGTAGTTTAGCAGTAAGTGTGCTGAGGAACAACTGAGTCATCAGTACTAGTGATCTCATAGAACGCGGTTCCAACAGTTTATGTAAGATAATGGATAGACAGATAGCCCGAGTGGAAAACTCACAATCCAGAGCTGATGGTCTGTCTGCTTGGAGATGAAGCTTCTTTGTATATGACCCTTACACTTATAAAAAGATATAAAGAAGGAAAAGTGAAGTAAAAGAAAAACCCAGGTTGATAGTCTGTGGCTAGAGCTTGTCAGATATGGTGTTGAGAGAAGAGGGGACTTATTGAAAGAGGAATTGGGGTAGGGAAAAAGGAGGAAACTACATCTCAGTCTCATATTAAGCCAAACTCACCTTTTGCCTTTTGTCTCAGTTTGCAGCTGGATATGGCTGCCGTGAAAAGACAAGGCTCTCTAATAGAAAAAAAAAAAAAACTGAAAGGAGCATTGCTAGGTCGACTATGACTGGTTTCCAGGGAAGACAGCTTACTACAAGTGGGACAGATTTTTCTTCGGTGCTAGTGGTTTCAGGCTGTTTAGGCGTAATGTTTAATGGCATATTTCCAGGTTACTGACCAAGGAGCTAGTTAGACTAAAACAGCATTGTTGCAGAGTGGGTTCTTCAGGACACAGACACTGAGATGGAAATTAGATTGTAGAATGTTTATTAGAAACTCTGTAGACATCAACACCTTTTAAAAAGGGGTGTGGGGAAGTAGCATCAGGCAGAGAGAGAAGTGGTACTGTGATGCAACATCAACATCTTAAGCTGACCCAGAGGAAGTTCTGGAGTTGATGGGGTCTGTCTGCGGTGTTCCCATTAGGCCAAATGTGAGAGAGCCATTGTACCCCTCCCTGGATCAGACATCAGATGAGGGCCACCCCTGAAGAGTGTGCCTTTGGTCAATGGGAGGCAATCAGAAAAGGCCGTTTGATGAAGAAAGGTAGTTTATTGCAGCACTGCCAGGTGCTGAGGCAGGCTCTTCCTTAAAGGGGACCTAAGCAGTTTAATAAGTTTAGACATCAGAAGAACTTGGCAGAGAGGTAGCAAATACAAGAAAATAAAAGAAAGGCTATAAAATATGTGATCATGGGCTAGGACTGGATGGAGGCTCAAGGCAAACTGCTAGAAAGGAAATATGATCATGTGGCTTTACCTAGTCACAGTAATACGAATATCATGTATTGCTTTTTGCCTTTTATATTCAACCTGTTGAAATTTGGAGGATTTGTGACTACAAGGCTACAAATGAATGCATATGATCCCTATATTAATCAAAAATTAAAATTATAAATAACCAATATTTTGAAGTTGAAGGTGAAAAGTAGTGAAAGAGAGTAGGATTACTAATATCATTAAAAGGTAAAGTTAGAAATCAGTAAATACTGTCTATATGAATAGGACAAGAAATAGAGGTTTAAGTATATTATTCTGATTTACAATAGTTACCAATAGGGAGCGAATAATAGAATAACAATTTGAAGAATAGTAGAAGTATCTATTCCACGAATATTTGGTAGGTGGTTAAGTTTGAAGTGATGTAGGCATGGCACTTTACAATTTTCTCAATTTATTCTACTACAGTTGGTCTGTTTGAATGTAGCATCCCTTTTGAAGAAAAGATATTTGTTCTGAATTTTCAAATTTATGTACATAAAGTTGAGAACTGAGTTAATTGAATTTTCTCATTATTTCATTAATATTACTTTTTTATTTCTCTTTTTGTGTCCTAATTAGTTTATTAAGTAGTTTATGTTATCAGTTCTTTCACATAACCATATGCTTGATTTGTATTAGGTTTACTCTGTTCGTACCTTCTAAATGTCATTAATTTCTGCTTTTATCTTGGTTAACTTTTCCTCCTGTCTCATTAGAGGTATTTATTTTGCTTTTTTAATTTAATAGTTAATTTATATTTTCCTATTTCAATGTTTAGCATTTAAGACAATAAACTTTCTTATAGTGAATCATTTCATAGTTTATATTTTATTTCCATATTTCATATTGTGGTTTTTCATGTTTTCCAACTATTATATTTAGATATTCTTCATTTTTTTTGCTTTTCCCCAGTTTAAAGGTTTTCAACTTAAAGATGCCTTTTGAGGGGGATTCTATTTTTAAAATTTAACTTCTACTTTGATATTGTTACCAAAAAGCAAGGTATATATTATGTGTAAGTGTGGAATTCACTGAAGTTATATTGAGACTTAATATAGAACAAATTTTGAATGTATTCCCAAGAGAATTTGAAAAGAAAGTTTGTGTTCTATTTTCAGGATGTAGAATTTAGTATATTCATATACATATAAAATGTCTTAACATTATTATTTTTATTTATTTATTTATTCTTTTGAAACTGAGCCTCTCTCTGTTGCCCAGGCTGGAGTGCAGTGGCACGATCTCGGCTCACTGCAAGCTCCGCCTTCCAGGTTCACGCCATTCTCCTGCCTCAGCCTCCCGAGTAGCCGGGACTACAGGCTCCCACCGCCATGCCTGGCTAATCTTTTTGTATTTTTAGTAGATACGGGGTTTCACCGTGTTAGCCAGAATGGTCTCCGTCTCCTGACGTCGTGATCCGCCCGGCTTGGCCTCCCAAATTGCTGGGTTTATAGACAAGAGCCACTGCGCCTGGCCCACATTATTATTAATATAGAGAGAGACTATAAGTTATTACTATTTTTGCCCTCTTTGATATACCATAGGGTAAGATATATCAGTCAAAATCACCCACTCCTCTGATAAATCAATTTCATTCTGCTATTTCATTCTCTTCCATTTTTGCTGTATAAATTTTGGATAACGAATCTTTATTGTTGATTATACAGTATGTGTAGTACTGTCTTAATAACTAGGCTTTCAAATCAAATGTACTTTTATTATTGTAACAATATCTTCATTCTTCTTCCTTGAATTTAATCCATGTTTACTTTCTAGATTCTCTGATTTTGATATAGTCATGGCTTTAATTTATGGCAATAGTTTTTTGACATAGTTTTCATTACATACATTTTTTAATAAACAAAAGGAAGATCCACCTAAGTCCATGTCATTTATTTCTTCTTTTTGCCTCTTTTCTTCCCAGATAAACTGGCCTGGCAGTGTAGAAGGAATTCTGCAAAACCCCTTTTTCACATTTCTTTGAGCTGGAACCAGCTCTACTTAGTCATAGTCACATTTTTGTTACTGTTTTTTCTTTTTTTTTTTTCCTTGTGGTCCCATACTTCTTATAGTTGTCGAGATTTAAGGTATCTTTTCTCATAATATTTAAAGACCTCCAAATTTAGTTCTCACAGAAAAATAGTCAATACATAAAACAGTTCGAAAGCTATGAAACCCACAATTCAACATGTGACCTTTTTTCTAGCTCCCTTAATATTCATTCAATTTATTTGCCTCTTAAATATGCTCATGTCTCAATCTTTAAAATATTTCAGTGGATTCTCACTGCTCTCCGTATAATGCTCAAACTCTTTCACCCGGCTTATGGGCTTCATGGAAGGAATGTGCTTTCATTTCCTACCTTGCTTCTGAAAACTTCACTTCTTACACTCTATGACACATTCACACTAATATATGCTTTAGGTCCTTGATCAGTTTATAGATCTTATTTGGATCTGTATTTGAACAACATATAAAGAAAAATATTTTGAGGACAATCAAGGTAATTTAACTAATGATTTTATGAAATTAAGACATAATAATGTTTTTAGATATGATAGTATTTTGATTTTGTTTAAACAAAGAAATACTATTTACATACATATGATGAGAGGCTTATGATAATGTCTGAGATTTGGTTCAAAATAATATGAGGTTGGAAAGTACATGAAACAAGGCTGTCTGAGCTCATAATTGTTTAAACTGGATGTTGAACACATGGTAATCATTATACCAATCTCTTGACTTTTGTATATGTTTGAAACTTTTCAAAATAAAAACTTTTTGGATCAAATTATGGAAATGTATTTTAATATAGTTTCAGATAATATATAGTCATCCACAATTAATCTATTACTACATATTTATATAAAATCGTGTATAAAATGCATATATAATTTTTATTTCCTTTTTGGATTTTAACTTTTAAGTTCAGGGATACATGTGCAGGATATGCAAGTTTGTTACCTAGTTAAATGTGTGGCATGGTGATTAGCTGCACAGATCATTCCATCACCTACAGATTAAGCACAGCATCCACTAGCTATTCTTACTGATGTTCTCCCTCCTCTCACCCTCCAACAGGCTCCAGTGTGGGTTGTTCTCCTCCCTGTGTCCATGTGTTTTCATTGTACAGCTCCCACTAATAAGTGAGAATATGTGGTGTTTAGTTTTCTATTCCTGCATTAGTTTGTCAAGGATAATGGCTTCCAGCTCCATCCATGTACCTGCAATGGACATGATCTTGTTCTTTTTTATGGCTGCGTAGTATTCCATGGTATATGTGTACTATATTTTCTTTATCCAATCTATCATTGGTGGGCATTTGGGTTGATTCCATGACTTTGCTGTTGTGAAAAGTGCTGCAATTAACATACGTGCACATGTATCTTTATAATAGAATGATTTATATTCCTTTATTTATATAACCAGTAATGAGATTGCTGGATGGAATGGTATTTCTGCCTCTAGGTCTTTGAGGAATCACCACACTGTCTTCCACAGTGGCTGAACTAATTTACACTCCCACCAACAAAAATGTTCCTTTTTCTTCACAACCTCACCGACATCTGTTGTTTTTTGGCTTTTTGATAATAGCCATTCTGACTACTGTGTGATGGTATTTCATTGTGGCTTTATTTGCATTTCTCTAATGATCAGTGATGTTGAGCTTTTTTTCATGTTTGTTGGCTGCATTTATGTCTTCTTTTGAGAAGTGTCAGTTCATGTCCTTTGCCCACTTTTTAATGCAGTTGTTTTTTTAATTGTAAAATTGTTTACATTCCTTGTAGACACGGGATATTAGACCTTTGTCCGATGGGTAGATTGCAAAATGTTCTTCCATTCTCCAGGCTGTCCATTCACTCTGATGATAGTTTCCTTTGCTGTGCAGAAGCTCTTTAGTTTAATTAGCTCCCATTTTTCAATTTTTGCTTTCGTTGCAATTGCTTTTGGCATCTTCATCATGAAATCTTTGATGTGCCTATGTCCTGAATGTTATTGCCTAGGTTTTCTTCTAGGATTTTTTGTTTGGGGTTTTACATTTATGTCTTTCATCCATCCTGAATTGATTTTTGTGTGTGGTGTAAGGAAGGGGTCCAGTTTCAATCTTCTGCATATGGCTAACCAGTTATCTCAGCACCATTTATTAAATAGGGAATCCTTTTCCTATTGCTTGCTTTGGTCAGGTTTGTCGAAGATCAGATGGTTGTAAGTGTGTGGACTTATTTCTGGGTTCTCTATTTTGTTCCATTGATCTTTGTGTCTTTGTACCAGCACCATGCTGCTTTGGTTACTCTAGCACCGTAGCATAGTTTGAAGTCAGGTAGCATGTGTGTGATACCTCCAGCACTTTTTTTTTTTTTTTTTTTTTTTTTTTTTTTTGCTTTGGATTGCCTTGACTATTCAGGTTCTTTTTTGGTTCTATATGAATTTTAAAATAGTTTTTTTTCTAGTTCTGTGAAGAATGTCAGTGGTAGTTTAATGAGAATAGCATTGAATCTATAAATTCCCTTGGACAGTATGGCTATTTTCATGATATTGATTCTTCCTATCCATGAGCATGGAATGTGTTTCCATTTGTTTGTGTGATCTCTGATGTCTTTTAGCAGTGGTTTTGTGGTTCTCCTTGTAAAGATCTTTCACTTCCCTGCTTAGCTGTATTCCTAGGTATTTTATTCTTTTTGTGGCAATTGTGAATGGGAGTTCATTCCTGATAAGGCTCTTGGCTTGACTGTTGTTGGTGTATCTGAATGCTAGTGATTTCTGAATATTGATTTTGTATATGAGAGTTTGCTGAAGTTGCTTATCAACTTAAGAAGCTTTTAGGGTGAGATGATGGAGTTTTCTAGATATAGGATCATGTCATCTACAAACAGGGGTGGTTTGACTTCCTCTCCTTCTACTTGAATGCCTTTACTTCTTTCTTTTGCCTGATTCTCCTGGCCAGAACTTCCAATACTATCTTGAATAGAAGTGGTGAAAGAGGGCATCCTTGTCTTATGCCAGTTTTCAAGGGGAATGCTTCCAGCTTTTGCCTGTTCAGTATGATATTGGTTGTGGGTCTGTCATATATGACTCTTATGATTTTGAGGTATGTTCCTTCAATACCTAGTTTACTGAGAGTTTTTAACATGAAGGGATGTTGAATTTTATTGAAGTCTTTTTTTGGCATCTATTGAGATAATCATGTTGTTTTTGTCTTTAGTCCTGTTTATGTGATGAAGGACATTTATTTATTTGTGTATGTTGAACCAACCTTGCATCCTGGGCATGAAGTCTCTTTGATCGTGGTGGATAAGCCTTTTGATGTGTGGCTGGATTTGGCTTGCCAGTATTTTGTGGAGGATTTTTGCATTGATCTTCATCAGGAATATTAGCCCGAAGTTTTCTTTTTTTGTTGTATCTCTACCAGGTTTTTTTTTTTTTTAATCAGGATGATTTTGGCCTCACAGAATGAGTTAGGGAGGAGTCCCTCCTTTTCAATTTTTTGGAATAATTTCAGTAGGAATGGTACCAGCTCTTCTTTGTACCTCTAGTAGTATTTATCTGGTCCTGGGCTGTTTTTTGTTTGTAGCTTCTTATTACTGCCTCAATTTCAGAACCCATTATTGGTCTAATCAGGGATTCAGTTTCTTCCTGCTTCAGTCTTGGGAGGGAGTATGTGTCCAGGAATTTATCTGTTTCTTCTAGATTTTCTAGTTTATGTGCATAGAGGTGTTTATAGTATTCTCTAATGGTTGTTTGTATTTCTGTGGCATCAGTGGTGATATCCCCTTATCATTTCTGATTGTGTATATTTGAATCTTCTCTTTTCTCTTCTTTATTAGCTAGCTAGAAGTCTATTTTATTATTGTTTTTCAAAATCCAACTCCTGGAGAAATACAGAACACTTCACAAATTTGCATGTAATCCTTGTGCAGGGGCCATGCTAATCATCTCTGTATCATTTCAGTTTTAGTATATGTGCTGCCGAAGCAAGCACAAACACAAGTCTTGACTAAGGCATCTAAACTATTTTTCATCTCTCTTATATCATCAAATAAAAGATCATACTAAAAAATGTGTCAACAACAAGAAAAAAGACAATACTAGACCACTTGTTATTTTATCTACTGTTTTCTGGATATATATTGGTCTTATCACATAGAGAACTAACAATCACCCTAATGGTTCAGGTATTGATATACTTTTAGATCTGTATATGTTTTGTCAGTAAAACAAAGATAACAGATCTTTGATTCTGCCAACCAAGGTTGGCTCTGTTCTTGCATGAAGAGTCAGCTTTAATGTATGTATCTAACCACCATAACGTATTTTTACATTGCTCTGAAATACTAGCCTGTTTTGCTTGTTATTGGCTTCATGACCTGAGTCTCTTACTTCTGAGACCATAGTGAAGATGCACTATTGAAAAAGGGCCTTCATATTTATTCATGTGAACAAAATATGCATATGAAAATGAGCACGCATGTGCACACACACATATACGGGCACACACATGTATACAGGCACACACAAGGATAAATATTTAACAATGAACCAGGCTCTGCACTAGAATCTGCAGGTATAAAACTTCTCTGATTGGCTAGTTATGCTGCAGTACAGTGAATATAAGAAAATCAAGATAAAGGCTTGCTTCTTTATCAGTTTTCAAAATGATAAGTTGGTACTTAAATATCAGTTAAAGTAGACTGCTGAAGGATTTTTCCTGTTATTGTGAACTCATGTTTTTAAAAATTAATCTCTTCAGTCCATTACAATTTTTTTCCCTGAATAATCCCAACTTTGATCAATGACAACCACTTCAGATTGGCTCCAGAGAACTTTAGACTTGACCTCGGTCATCACTGATAACTTCCTTGTTTCTGGTATGATAGAATGTAACCAATATATCTTATACCTTTCCTGATCTACACTGAGAACCAGTCAGCCCAACAAGTAACTTCGTGGGAGCTGGTGTTTAGGGAATCAATCTGAAAACTTGCCTAGAGTTATATAACCTAGGGAGGATGGCAGTGCTTTTCTGATAATGAGCAAGAAAATGGACATTCCACATAGGCTGAGGAGTGCATGGTGGTCTGCAGGAAAATCATGCCATAGAGACAACAGCCTTTTAAAATTCTTTTTCATTACTATTTTTAATCCTCTAAGGCATCTGTTTATAGGCTGTTTCCTCCATGACTTAACTCCTTTGATGATGAAGAAGTGTGTGATAATGGCAGGCAATCGTTTTATAAATTACCACTTCATTTCATGGCGTTCTGTGTCTGTCAAGGTATATGATAATCAGGAAATGCTTACTGAATAGTCACTATGCTAGTTTAAGGGATTCAAACAGGATTAAAACCTTATTTCACATTGTCCTTCAGCTTATTTCAATAGAGTAATGAATGCTATTGTTGGAGCCCAGAGCAAGAAAGTAATAAATTCTGCCTGAGTGAAAAAGAGAAATAGTCATGGAGTGAGTTTTGGTAAAGGTCTTAAAGGAATAAAACTTTGGTGTGTGTGTATGTATGTAACAGGGGGTGGGGACTTGGGGCATTATGTAAAACAGAACACCTGTAATAAAGACAAAGACTCAGTGATTTAAAAGTGGAAAGGTAGTAGTAGATCCAGGTGGTTAGAGTATAGAATGGGTGGGAGTTCCAGCATTATGCTGAGAAGACACTTTGAGTCAGTTTGTTGGGGTAGCAAGGTCACTTACAAAGTTATTATCTAAACTTGGGTAATTACAGTTGGCATTAGAGAGGCATGTATTACTGAGACACTGTACCAATAGAACAGTCATTCTGGTGAGTGGATGTGAGGAAGGATTTAAAGATGACAACATAATTTTGCTTATGATGACTATTATTAGAGCTTGGTCAATAATGGAGTGAGACCAAAGTAGGGTAGTTAGAGCTCAGAAATAACCTGATAAGACAGAGAAGGATATTAAAGGATTTTTTTTAAAAAATTACAGAACATAAAAAGTAGACAATCAAGAATCCGAAAAATTTACTGGTAAATGTCAGATAATTTACAGGAGAGCTATTGAGGTTAAGTGTTCAACAACATATCCATCCATCCATCCATCCATCCATTCATTCATAATCATTTACTCAATGATTATCAAGGCCTATTATATTCATGTGTCTTTCAAGATACACATAGAAAAATAAAACTTGGTCCCACCCTTTGAAATGATGTAATACAGTAATAGATAACTAAGATTCACAGCCACAACTTTCAGCCTAGTGTTGATTTTGTCAGATCACCACTGAACAGTCCATCTCACTGGGTATACTTTGACTCTGTATGTTAAACCAAAGTAATTAGGTATTCATCCCTTTCACTAAATGTTGACACTAGTTGATCATGAATAGTCTCTGGGCTTGGGCAGGGCCATTTGGGCATTACCATTTTGGAACACCCATGTGCTTCTGAGCATTTTTAAAATTTCAACTTTTATTTTAGATAGAGGGGGTACCTGTGCAGGTTTGTTACATGGGTATATTGCATCCAGGTTGTGAGCATAGTCCCCAATAGTTAGTTTTTCAGCCCACAATCTTTTCCCTCTCTCCCCACTCTAGTAGTCCACAGTGTCTGTTGTTCCCATCTTTATGTCCATGTGCACTCAGTGTTTAACTCCCATTTATAAGTGAGAGCATGTGATATTTGGTTTTCTGTTCCTGCATTAATTTGCTTAAGATTGTGGAGCTGAGCATGCTTTTGATCAAGTCTGTCCACAGCAAATTGTCAAGGATTCAAAACACCCTATCATATAAGATGGCCATTCACTTTTAAATGTCAAGGATTCAAAACACCCTATCATATAAGATGGCTATTCACTTTTTACAGTCCAGACCTCAAGTAAATGGTGTACTTCCATTACTAATGGAGAAGGTGTGTCCAACTCCTGCCCTAGATTCATACCATAGCTTTGTAAATGAAAAATTCTCTAAAATTATCTACTTATTAAAGTAAGCATAACTTATTTTCAATCAAACACCAAGTATTTTGCTATTTGATGCAACCTCTTTGTAAATAGAGCAGTTTGCAAACTAGAAGTGCTCATTTCCACTGATTCCTAGTCTTTTCAGTCTCTCTTTATATTCATCTTTCTTAATTTAGTCTCAAAACACCCCCAAGGGGATTGGTGCTGATTCTTGCTTATTTGACATCAAAATTCTTGAGAGCTTGTTCCTCTGAAGCAGGGTTTTTTTGTTTTGTTTTGTTTTGTTTTCTTCATTTTAAAGCATCTTCTCTGACTATTTCATGCTGGGAAAAAACAAAAACAAAAACAAAAAAACACTAATAATAACCGCCCACCTCTTGTACTAATTTCCCACTGATAATGGGATCCTGGTCATGGACACTCTGCCTAGCATCACTTTTAATATTTTTCCCCTAAAATTACACATGAAGGACTTCAAAGCTCTTTTGTTGTTTTTTATACTTTTCCCACTTGAGGAGTTACACAACTCTTTCTGCCGCACATTCAACTCATATTGAACACAATGCTTGTATGCAAATTAGCAATTTCTGTTGACTATCCCTTGAGAAAGAGAAATGTCAGACATCTGATCTCCCTCAAAGTAATGATTATAAAAATTATGTAAAAAATGTCACAATGTCTTATACCAATGTATTATGTAATTCTTCACATGGCTATAAAGAAATATCCAAGGCTGGGTAATTTATAAAGTAAAAGAGGTTTAATGGAGTCACATTTCCACATAGCTGGGAAGGCCTCATAATCATGGTGGAAGGTGAAGGAGGAGCAAAGGTATGTTTTACATGGCAGCAGGCAAGAGTGTGTGTGCAGGGGAACTGCCCTTTATAAAACCACCAGATCTCATGAGGGTTAATCACTATCATGAGAACAGCATGGGAAAGCCCACCCCCATGGTTCAATTACCTCCCACTGGGTCCCTCTTAAGACACATGGGGATTATGGGAGCTATAATTCAAGATGAGATTTGGGTGAGAACACAGCCAAATCATATCATTCTGCCCCTGGCCCCTATCAAATCTCATATCCTCACATTTCAAATCCAATCATGCCTTCCTAACAGTCCCCCAAAGTCTTAACTCATTTCATCATTAACTCAAAGTCCCACATTTCAAAATTTCATTTGAGATAAGGCTAGTTCCTTCTGTTTATGAGCCTGTAAAATCAAAAGCAAGTTAGTTACTTCCTATATACAATGGGGATACCTGCATTGGGTAAATACATGTCCAAATGGGAGAAATTGGCCAAAACAAAGGGTCTATAGACCCTATGTCAGTCCGAAATCCAGCGGGGCAGTCAAATCTTGAAGCTTCAAAATGATCTCCTTTGACACCATGTCTCACATCCAGGTCATGCTGATGCAAGAGGTGGGCTCCCACAGTCTTGGCCAGCTCTGTCCCTGTGGCTTTGCGGGATATAGCCCTCCCTCCTGGCTGCTGTAATGGGCAGGCATTGAGTGTGTGTGTCTTTTCCACATACACAGTGCAAGCTGTTGGTGGATCTACCATTCTGGGGTCTGAATGATGGTGGCCCTCTTCTTGCAGCTCCACTAAGCAGTGTCCCAGTGGGGACTGTGTTGGGAGGGGAGCTCTAACCCCACATTTCCCCTTCCACACTGCCCTGTCAGAGGTTCTCAATGAGGGCCCCACCCCTGCAGCAAAATTCTGCCTGAACATCCAGGCGTTTCCATACAGCCTCTGAAATCTAGGCAGAGGCTCCCAAACTTCAATTCATTACTTCTGTGCACTCACAGGCTCAACACCACATGAAAGCTGCCAAGGCTTGGGGCTCCCACGCTCTGAAGCCCTGGCCTGAGCTATACCTTGGCACAGTTTAGTCAAGACTGGAGCAGCCAGGACACAGTACACCAAGTACCTAAGCTACACACAGCAGTAGAGGCCTGAGTCCAGCCCACAAAGCAATATTTTCCTTCTAGGCCTCTGGGCCTGTGATGGGAGGGGCTGCTGAGAAGGTCTTTGACATGCCCTGGAGACATTTTCCCCATTGTCTTGGCAATTAACATTTACTCCATATTACTTATGCAAATTTCTGCAGCCAGCTTGATTTTCTCCTCAGAATATGGGTTTTTCTTTTCTATTGCATTGTCAGGCTGTAAATTTTCCAAACTTTTATGCTCTACTTCCCTTTTAAACTTAAGTTCCAGTTCCAAACCATGTCTTTGTGAAAGAATAAAACTGAATGCTTTAAAGAGCACCCAAGTCACATCTCTAATGCTTTTTGGTTTAGACATTTCTTCCACCAGATACCCTAAATCATCTCTCTCAAGTTCAAAGTTTCACAGATCTCTAGGGCAGGGTCAAATGCTACCAGTCTCATTGCTAAAGCATAACAGGAGTCACTTTTCCTCCATTTCTCTACAAGTTCCTCATCTCCATCAGAGTCCACCTCAGCCTGGACTTTATTGTCTATATCATTATCAGCATTTTGGTCACAGCCATTCAGCAATTCTCTAGGAAGTTTCAAACTTTCCCACATCTTGTCTTATGAGCCCTTCAAGTTTTTAGGAAGTTCCAAACATTTCCACATTTTCCTGTCTTCTTCTGAGTCCTCCAACTGTTCCAACCTCTGCCTGTTACCGAGTTCCAAAGTCACTTCCACATTTTTGGGTATCTTTACAGCAGCACCCCACTACTTAGTACCAATTTACTGTATTAGTCCATTTTCATATTGCTATGAAGAAATACCCAAGAGTGGGTAACTTATAAAGAAAAAGAGGTTTAATGGACTCACAGTTCCACATGGCTGGGGAGGTCTTACAATCATGGCAGAAGGCAAAGGAGGAGCAAGGGCACATCTTACATGGCAGGCAAGAGAGCATGTACAGGGGAACTGCCCTTTATAAACCCTTCAGATCTCATGAGACTTCTTCACTATCATGAGAACAACACAGGAAAACCTGCCCCCATGATGCAGTTACCTCCCACCAGGTCCCTCCCATGACAAAGTGGGGATTGTGGGAGCTACAGTTCAAGAGGAGATTTGGGTGAGGACACAACCAAACCATATCAACCAAAAAGTTCCAGTTTTTGTAAATATGTTCATGTAATTGCACTAGTCAAATCTGCAGAGAATCTACACTGTCTTCCACAAAGGCTGAATTAATTTACACTCTTACCAGCAGTGTATAAGTGTTCCTTTTTCTCCACAACCTTGCCAGCATTTGTTATTTTTTGACTTTTTCATAGTAGTTATTCTGACTGGTGTTAGATGGTATCTCATTGTGATTTTGATTTGCATGATCAATGATGTTAAGCTTTTTGTCATATGCTTGGTGGCCACATGTATGTCTTCTTTTGAAAAGTGTCTGTTCAGTTATTTTCCTACTTTTTAATGGGGTTGTTCGTTTTATTGTAAATGTGTTTAGTTCCTTTAGATGCTGAATATTAGACCTTTGTCAGATGGGTAAACTGCAAAAATTTTCTCCCATTCTTTAGGTTGTCTGTTTACTCTGTTGATAGTCTCTTTTGCTATGCTGAAGCTCTTCAGTTTAATGAAATCTCATTTTTTCAATTTTTGCTTTTGTTACAATTGCTTTTGGTGTCTTTGTCAAGAAATTTTTGCTTATACCTATATCTTAAATGGTATTGCCTAGGTTGTCTTCTAGGATTTTTATAGGTTTCAGTTTTACATTTTACATTTAAAATCCACCTTGAGTTGATTTTTGTATATGTTGTAAGGAAGGGGTCCAGTTTCAATCTTCTGCATATAGCTAGCCTATTATCCCAGCACAATGTATTGAATGGGGAATATTTTCCCCATTGCTTGCTTTTGTTGGGTTTGTCAAAGATCAGATAATTGTAGGTGTACAGTCTTATTTCTGGGTTTTCCATTCTGTTTCATTGGTCTGTGTGTCTGTTCTTACACCAGTACCTTGCTGCTTTGGTTAGTCTAGCCCTGTAGTATAGTTTGAAGTTGGGTAGTGTGATGCCTCCAGTTTTGTTTCTTTTGTTTAGGATTGCCTTGACAATTTGGGTTCCCTTTCAGTTTCATAAGAATTTTAAAATAATTTTTTATAATTCTGTGAAGAATGGCAATGGTAGTTTAATGTGAATTGCACTGAATCTACAAATTGCTCTTTTCATGAAATTGATACTTCTTATCCATGAATATGGAATTTTTAAAATTTGTGTGATCTCTGATTTCTTTGAGCAGTGGTTTGTAGTTCACTTTGTAGAGATCTTTCACCTTCCTAATTAGCTGTATTCCTAAGTATTTTATCTTTTTGTGACAATTGTGAATGGGCATTCGTTTCTTATTTGGCTCTTGGCTTGACTGTTGTTGGTGTATAAGAATGCTAGTAATTTTTTCACATTGATTTTGTATCCTGAGGCTTTGCTGAAGTTGCTTATTAGCTTAAGAAGCTTTGGGGCTGAGACAATGGGGTTTTCTAGGTATAGGATCATGTCATCTGCCAACAGGGATAGTTTGACTTCCTCTCTATTTGAATGCATTTATTTCTTTCTCTTGCCTGATTGCCCTGGCTGGAACTTCCAATACTATATTGAATAGAAGTAGTGAGAGAGGACATCCTTGTCTGGTGCTAGTTTTCAAGGGGAATGCTTCCAGCTTTTGCCCATTTAGTATGATATTGGCTGTGTGTGACTGCCCTATCTTTCAACATTACTCTAAACGCAGCATTCTTTTATAGTTCTCTCTGGCTCTTCCTACTTCTTCCAAAGGCCAAGTTGTATACTCTGGAAGATTACACAGTACTTTAAAAGTATTCAAAGGTAATTCTTTTTATCATTATCTCATCAAGGCTGTATAATCCAGGTGGACAGGACCATTTGTCTTTTATTCTTAGCATATTTTTAGCATATGGAGAATAGTCAATAAAATTTGATTAACAAAATTTCCTCTGTTAAGCTCTTAGTGTAGTCAATGCTGGCTTACTAGGTTATTACGCATGAAATCCAAGATTACAGAACATTTAGAAGAAGATACATTTCTTCTTAAATTTTTGAAAGCAAATTGTATACAAAGTAAGCATAGTTTGAGTTAAAGTTGTTTCTTAGATTTATTCTTACTATGTTTATTTAAAATTTGATTATAAGAAGATATACGCCAGTAGTGCAGATGTGAAAAAAAAAGAAGACATAAAATGTACTGCATCTACTGTTAAGTAGCTCTGAGTTCTTAAAAATGTAATTACGTTTGTAACTTGTTAAATTGAAGGTTTTTAAACCATAAAACCCATAACAAATAAGATTTATCGTATTTCCAATTCCATGATGTTTGAGAAATACATTTTATTCTGAAAGCTTAGCAAATAAATATTTAAGTTGAATATAAACTTGAATTTTTCACTAAACTTTTAAAATACGCTTATTAAATGTTTTTATTCCTTAAATTACAGTGTAACTTTGGATGACTTAGGTGGTTTTTGAGATTATTTGAAGAATCTCTTTTTTCAAAAATATGTATTAAAGTATAACCAGTCCACCAATTCTATTACTTTTCTACTGATGTTTTTAAGAAATTTGACTTAATAGAGGCTTACAAATGCCTCTTTAAATAGGAGATAGGAGAACTGAATGGAATAGAACTAATTCCCCAAATATTAGTTTAAAATTTACTTCAAAAAGATAAAAATTAGCTTATGCTTGAGGAATATTTTCAAAACTGAATTACAAAATGAAATTTTAGGAGTTGATTTTTGACTTAGTAACCAATATTTGATGATTTTCATGCTCATACAAATATTATCAAATTCAAACATCTCTTTTTCTCTGAAAGGTCAACTTTGTTTCTCTGTGGAATTCCTCACTGTTTTGTGTGTTTGGTCACATAAAAAAGTTTGTCTTTTTGAGTTCCCCCTTTTCTGTAGATATTCTCCTTGTCTTTTCACCACAGTTCATAGATGTTAGATCGTCTTCTCCACCATGTGTATTATTCAGGTGATGGGTACTCTAAAAGCCCTGACTTTACCCGTATACAATCTATGCATGTGACAAAATTACACATGTACTCCATAGATTTGTACAAATAAAAAGGAAAAATATTATTGGTCACAAACAAAAAGAGCACATGAGTTGGTGAATCTAACTAAAAAGAGAACTGTGAGGCAATTGATGTGTTAATTAATGTGGCAATCATTTCACAATGCATGTGTATATCAAAGCATTACATTGTATATCTTGAATATATCCAACTGCTATTTGTCAAGTATACCTCAATAAGGCTGGAAAAAGGGGGAAAATAATAAATAAATGAAATTATAGTGATAAGCAATAATATTTTATAAATGTCCTTACTTGAAAGAATATTTTCCCTTTGGATTTTTTCTGATCCAAGTAATTGCAATTGCAAAAACCAGGAATCACTAATGTAGAGATATGGATAGCAAATTTGGGTTGCTTATACTATGGCTATATTAGAAATGCAGCTTATTCCCTTCTCCATGTGGTCCCTGAGATTTTGCAGATGTCCATACAGCAGAAATAGGTCTTAGTGTGTGGCTTGTATGCAAATATACAAAACTTGGTTGTAGGCATAACCCCTTTTTTCCTACAGATAGTTTGAGAATGTTGCAATTAAAACCATGTCCTAACATTCCCAGTGTGCTCCCAAATCCCATGTCCCAGTTAGCATTTTGTTATGTGAACAAACTGAGTTCACAATGAGTCCATGAGATAACTGAATCTGTCTCTAGAATTTTAGTGTGACCGTGCTTAATAGCAAATGACCATTTAAGGTCCCCACCCAATCCTAAAACAGCCTTTTGGGTTTCAAGAAGCTGTATTATAGCTGGTTATGTCATCATTAAGCCTCAACTAAATGATTATTAAGGCCCTTCTGTGCTCAGAGTTATGGGGAAACATAGAAATGAAGGCAAAAGTTATAATCCTTTCAAAAGATTTTTTATTGCTTGGGCTTGATTACATATTAAAGGAATTTTTTTTTTTTTTTTTGAGACAGAGTCTCACTTTGTCACCCAGGCTGGAGTGCAGTGGCCTGATCTCAGCTCACTGCAACCTCTGTCTCCTGGGTTCAAGCAATTCTTCTGCTCAGCTTCTCAAGTAGCTGGGACTACAGGTGCATGCCACCATTCCTGGCTAATTTTTGTATTTTTAGTACGGATGGGGTTTCACCATGTTGGCCAGGCTAGTCTTGAACTCCTGACCTCATGATCCACCCTTTTGAGCCTCCCAAAGTGCTGAGATTACAGGTGTGAGTCACCCTGCCCATAATGCAGTCTCGTACTTTAAAGGAAGAAATAAAGAATTAAAGGAATGAAGAAGCAAAAAGATTTTATCTTTTTTTTTCTCTAGTTGTCAATGTCCCAGATAAAATAAAATGTGATATTGATTTGTCTTTTATTAAATAAACTAATAAAAAGTTAAAATTATTATGTTTGTAAAATGTATTTTGAATAACATGGTCCAGTTATTTTCATATAGCACTAAGTATAGATTGAAGATTATATAAACAGTTAAACCTGGTCATTGTACTACTTATAACCTTAAAAGGAAATAAAAGAAAGTATAAGTGGGAATAGGCATAGATTGCCTACTAAGAAATGATATGTTATAATATCAAGAATAAATAATTTGCCTATTTCTTAATTATCTCAAGAAAATGTGTTTTTTAGAGATTTTTTGAATCCGAAAAGTGTACCTATAACATTCTATTAACAATTTAAACTGGTGATAAAAATGGAAATAGAAAAGAATAAAGATTGCTTCTGAACAGAAAATGCTTAAAACCAGCAGTATTGATATTTTGTGCAATAAAAGAAAATAAAAGATGCAATTACATCAGCTGCTTTCTCAGGTAAAGCTGTTTTTAAAGAAAACTTCTTAAAGTGATGGCTAACTGAACTCCCACATGAAATGACTTTTTTATGACATTTTCAATGTACCTTCAATTCATATACTTCTAGCCTAAATTATTAGCCTAGGCTACTTTCCCTTTACTCAGCTCAGATAGCATTTTTCAAGAAATAAACTTATGTACAGCACAAGTGGAAAATAAAACCACTTTCTATTTCTTCATTTATAGGAGGTTGAACTTCTCTGGAGTGCTAGAGCTATAGATTTTTCTGGATGTGTGCTTCAGAGTGAATTCAAGCGATATTACTTTTCTCTTAAGTTACCAACCAACTGAAAAAAAAAATCATTAGTTCTAAATTTCAAATTCCACTGATATCATAAGTTATACAAAAGCACTTTGCTATTCACACATTTTTTTTAACATTGTCTATATGGGAATGGACAACTCTTGATTACTATAGTTAAATTGTCAGTTTTATGAATTACTTCCTATACAAATGACCTCCTCTGCCCTGCAAGTGTAGTTTTGTTGTTTTGTTTTTGTTTTGTTTTTGTTTTTGAGATGGAGTCTCACTTTGTCACCCAAGCTGGAGTGCAGTGGTGAGATCTCAGCTCACTGCAACTTCCACACCCTGGGTTCAAGTGATTCTCCTGCCTCAGCCTCCTGAGTAACTGAGATTACAGGCATGCACCACCACACCCAGATAATTTTTTCATATTTTTAGTAGAGCCAGGGTTTCACCATGTTGGCCACGCTGGTTTCAAACTCCTGACCTAATATGATCCACCCACCTTGGCCTCCCAAAGTACTAGGATTACAGGCGTGAGCCACTGCACCCAGCCAAATGTAGCATTTTTAAATATGAACAAGCACATGATAAAGAATTTTTAAGGAGGCTGCAAAAGGTCATAAAAAATGTACAAACCAATTTCAACATGGAGTTTTCTTGAGTCTCTTTATTACTTTCACATTTCCTGCAGAAAGCTAAAAGTTCACTAGCAACAGTGCATAAAAGAAATAATAGTAAGGCAGTGTAATCACTAAGGAGCTGAATCACTGGCATCTCTTAAAACGCTGGATTACCTCTGTGCTGATCAGTGGAAAATCAAAAAGGATGAGAAGGATGACAAACACTTTTGAGCTCTGAATGAAGAGGATACTGCCTTGCTGAAAAATCATGGTCAGAGCACTTATTCTAGGGAGATTAAGCAGGTTGAGAATGACATTCAACAACTCCTTAAGAAAATTATCTCAGTAGTATTAAAGAGTCTGACACTAGCCTGGCCACCACCAGCACTCTGGGATTTGGCTGCAAATAAGCAAATGCTCCAGGGTGAACAATGTTTACAGGTTGCAAGGTGTAGAAAGACAGTAAATGCTGATTCTGAGAACTCAAAATACATTGTCAGTGTGTAGCAGATTGCTAAGTTTGTGGTGGACCTCAGGGATCTACTGACATTGAAGCAGGGATGAAATTTGATGTGAATTAAAATCATATTCCCATGCTTTCTAAGATTGACCCAACAATTACCATGATGCCAGTGGAGTAAAAACCTGATGTCATATACAGCGATGTTGGTGGCTGTAGGGAACAGATTGAGAAATTGTAAGTAGTTGAAACCCCACTACTTCATCCAGAGAGATTTGTTAACCTTGGCATGGAGCCCCCCAAGAGTGTGCTCTTTGGTCCACTAGGTACAGGCAAGACACTCTGTGCTCAGGTGGTTGCTAAATGGGACTTATGCTTGCTTCATCGAATTATTGGATATGAACTTTTACAGAACTATACCTGCAAAGGGGCTGGAATGGTTCATAAGCTCTTCCCAATGGCCAGAACAAGAAACACCTGCCTTATCTTCTTTGATGAAACTGATGCTATTGGAAGAGCTCAGTTTGATGATGGTGCTGGAGGTGACAATGAAGTACAGAGAAAAAATGTGAGAACTAATTCATCAGTTGGATGGCTTTGATCATCAAGGCAATATTAAGTGCTGATGGCCACTAACAGACCTGATACTTTGGATTCGGCACTGATGAAGCCGGGGAAATTGGATAGAAAGATTGAATTTAGCTTACCTGATCTAGAGGGTCAGACTCACATCTTTAAGATTCATACTTGCTCAATGGATGTTGAAAGATACCAGATTTGCATGGTTAGCACAACTACATCCAAACAGCACTGGGGCTGAGATTAGAAGCTTTTGTATAGAAGCTGGGTTTTGTTGTTTTGTTGTTTGTTTTTGTTTGTTTTTGTTTTTGAGACTGAGTCTCACTCTGTCTCCCAGGCTGGTGTGCAGTGGCATGATCCCAGCTCACTGCAACCTCTGCCTCCTGGGTTCAAGCGATTTTCCTGCCATAGCCTCCTGAGTAGCTGGGATTATGGGCATGTGCCACCACACCCAGCTAGTTTTGTATATTTTTGAGACGGGGTTTCACTGGGTTAGACAGGCTGATCTCAAACTCCTGACCTCAGGTGATCTGCCCACTTCAGCCTCCCAAAGTGCTGGGATTACAGGTGTGAGCCACCATGCCTGGCCGAAGCTGGTATGTTTTTGACCAGAGTATGGTTAAAAATTGCTACTGAGGATTGCTTGGAAGACATAAATAAGATCATTAACTATTATGCCAAATTCAGCACTACTCACTGCTAACATGACACAATGGAGCCCTGAAGGCTTTCAAATGAAAACACATCTTTTCATTGGAATCCAAACCTTTTATAGAGTTGTTAATAACCACTTCACAAAAAAGGCTTCAACATTATAAAATAATAATAATAGTATTTGTCATTTACTGAATATGTGATACTTGTGCCAAGTTAATGTGCTGGCCATTTATATTTATTTGATAAATATTTATTGAGTACCCACTATGAATTAGGATAAGGAAGATGATCACTGCCTTCAAGGAGCATATAATCACATATAAAGAGACATGCCCAAGGCAATGATAAGGAGACTCGATGGAAATTATGAAAGCACAGACTAGCCTGAGGTAAAGCTTTCTGGAAAAGTTTATGATTGAGCTCCATATTAAAGAAATTAGAAGATTTGCATTTGAAGATGAAGAGAAATGACATCCTAAGCAAAGAAGTTGTGTGGATAAAAGCATTGATGAGAAAACACTATCTGTGTTCAAGGAACTACAAAGAAGTTAGTATTTGAAAGGTCAGAACCGACAAGACCTGAGGCTGGAAAGGTATTCAGAGTTAAAATCATGTAAGAATTGGCATGACATTTTAAGGTACTCAAACTTTTTCCTATAGGTGAGAAAAGTCAATCAGGACTTTGAAATGCCATACATGTAAGGTATACATACCTTACATACATGTCAGGGTACAGTTTATATTTCTGAGGATGTATTAGTTCAGGCTGCCCTGTCAAATTGTCATAGATTGGAAAGTTTAAGCAACAGCAATTTATTTTTTGCACAGTTTAGGAGGTAGAGAAGTCAGTCATCAAGGGGCTGTCAAAGCAGGTTTTACCTGAGGCCTCCTCTTGGCTGGTAGGCAGTCGCCATCTTGCTGTGTGCTCACGTGACTTCTTTGTTGGGGCAAAGAGAGAGCAAGCTCTCTGGTGTCTTTCCTTATGAGGGCACTAATCCTTTTATCAGGATTCTACCCTCATGACCTCATCTATCTCTCATTACCTCCCAAAGGCCCCATTTCCAAATACAGTCATATTGGAGGCTAGAGTTTTGACATGTGAATGCATTGAGACACAAACATTGAGTCCATAACAGGGGAGAAGGAAAGAAACAAAAGAGCAGCTGTGAGGTGAAATCAGTGGGTTTAAGTGGTCAATTGATTGACTGATTGTAGCTCAGAGAGAAGATACAATCTACTTTTTTCTCTACCCATTATAACCCATCAACTCTATACCACCAGGTGAGGCTACTGCACTAGTCTTCATCCTGGTTCCCTTCCTGCTCTTTACCCAACCCCCACCATCGTCTCCACTACCAGCCTTCATTCCACCATCCTCCTCAGCACTATTCAGCTCCTTTCTAGTACCTGATTCTCTCCCAATTCAGGACATTTGCACATTCTAGTGGAGAAAATAGGTAAGTGTACAAATAAATGCAACTCAGTATGCTAAGTACTACTGAATGACAGAAGTTGCTAATGGTACTATAGTCAGTTCTGTTATAAATATGACATATGTGTTCCTGAAAAAGTATCACACCATGTAGCATTATACAATTAAAAAAACACAGGGATAATGGTAAAATGGGCTGGAGTCGAACATTCAAAAATTTTGTGACTGCCATATTTTTAAAAATAAGAACCTAATGAAAATGGTAATGTTTGTGTGTGTGTGAATAGTTAAGAAACACATAAATGATACAATAATGTGAGTATTTTTACCATAAAATCTGGTTTGCTTTTGGAAGTGGATATTAAAAGAGTTGCAGCTTGCAAATTATTAGGAAGTAGGAGGATGGTGAGCTGAAATCAGAGGAAAGGTTGTATTAGGTGCAGATAGGTGTGGCTTATAAAACACCCAGTGAATGGAGAGAGCTGGTGCATGTTTGTGGTATGTGTGGATTAGGGTACATTTTGTGTATCCCCACGTAGCTTGGACACAGCTGGTGCAGTTTTTTGCATTCCCCTCATGTTTCTCATGGAGGAAATCATGCATAAGCAACCTTAATTTTTTTCTTTATATCAATTTCTTTAGAACATATTTACGTTTTCAAAACAAGCATTATAGCAGAACTGACAATAATTGTGCCTTGAACAGTTGGAAAAAGCATCACAAAACTGGCAAAGTAAACTGAGCCTTCTAACAAGAAAAGCTATGTATCAGCAGAAAAGAGGAAAGAGAACCAGGCCAAGGAAGCAACATGCATAGAGGGGATCAAATGTGAAAGAGAACATCATGTTTGGCAAACTGCCAGCATGATATTTTGCTATATTAATACATCATATTGTTTGTTTGTTTTGAGACTGGGTCCAGCTCTGTCGCCCAGGCTGGAGTGCAATGGTGCAATCTCATCTCACTGCAACCTCTGCCTACTGGGTTCAAGCAATTCTCCTGCCTCAGCCTCCTGAGTGGTTGGGATTACAGGGGCACACCACCATGCCCATCTAATTTTTGTATTTGTAGTAAAGACCTGGTTTCACCATGTTGGCCAGGCTAGTCTCAAACTCCTGACCTCAAATGATCCTCCCATCTCGGCCTCCCAAAGTGCTGTGGTGGTTATAGGCATGAACCACCACACTCAGCCATTACATCATAATGTTTTTAAAAGTTATTTCAAACTTTTATTATTTTCATCATCATAAATGTTATAAATCACTTCCTTTTCCAACATTTGATTCTTTATTTCTCATTTCCTCCAATGATGGGAAAAATAATTTGCCTTCATTTGATGTGTAAAATCTTCATTTTATATATGTGCCTTTATTTTTGTGTAATCCACCTAATAATATGGTAACATTGTAAAAATTTCAAATACTTTGATCGAACTGAATTAACTTTGCCTTGACGTTAAATATTACAAATAATCTTTCCATGTTAGAAAATAAATATCTTTCACATACTTTGAAATGACAAAAATGGCAACTTCATGAATTCTAATCCAGGGGTAATCATGTTTTCATATTTTTGTGTTCTGATATATTACAAACTTGATGGCTTAATGTTAATTAGAATTTTTAATTCAGCCAAAGAAATATTGTTCCTTGAGGTTTAATTTAACCTATTCTATTTCAAATTAACAAAATATAAAAGGTATTCTTATATTACATGGATTCATTAAATCAATTAATCGCTTATTAAATTCCTACCATATGGATAAAATGATCTTAGGGTCTATAAGTCTATTTCATTTCGATTCACATCTTATAATTTCCAATGTTCCCTCTTGTTGAGTATTGGTATATCTGTACTCAGAACACTCTTGATAGAAGCACATTGAATGGGAAAAAATACCCGAGTGAAAACAACACTATTATTTCACTCAACTGATTAGGTTAATTGATTTCCTGATAGACATAGGCCTTACTCCACATGGATGATCAAATTTATTATAGTTTCTGATCCTTTGAGGACACTGAAATCTAAGTTTTCTAGTAACTTACTGCTTTATATAGACAAGTATCTTGGTTAACTCAGTTACTTGAAACACAGAAAATTAATAATTAAAAAAATGTGTTGCATAATTGGCAAAAATCACTGAACTATTCAAACTACTTGTAGTACATTGAATTTTTTAGTGTTCTATGAAGTACTCTACAGAAGTTTTCTAAAAACTTACTCTCTGCAAAAATTCTATAATTTTTTTTGTTTGGGGTATTCATTCACTTTTTCACTACATCTTGAAGAGAGTTGTGTCATTGAAATTTCTAAGATAGTTAATGTAATGACTGTTACAATGTAAACTCTGTTAGGTAAATCCTTTGATTCTTACTTTTATTTCTCATGATCTCATCTACCTTTTTGCTCAGTTCATTTTTTTGGAACATTACAGATGAAAATAATATGAGTAAGATAATATATTCATAATCAGTTAATACTACTCTTTTGGGGGATAAATAAAAGAATTTAAATGGACAAATGGACATTGAAAGTATTTCATTTATTTAATTCCTCCCCCAACTGCCATTGATGAACTAAGCTACTTCTCTATCCCTCATAGTTTTTTTTCTTTAACTTCAGAATGCATATTTGTAATATGAAACAATTCTAGATAAGTCTTGCCTTTCTGTGTTAAATAATATGTAATATTCATCAGTATAGAATTTATTTGGAAGAGGCCTTGGAATTCCATAATCTAGAATGTTAGGTGACAAAATAACAAGATACAAATAAATGCAAATATGTATCTAATAAGATGATTTCAAAATATACTACAATGTTCTAGTACTTGAAACAGCATGATGCTGGCATAAAAACATATATAGATCAAAGGAACAAAAGAGAGAACCCAGAAATACAACCACACATATTTGGTCAATTAAAGTGTGCCAGGAACACACAATGGGGAAAGGATAATCACTTCAGTAAGTGTTACTGGGAAAACTGGACATCTTAATACAGCAGAAGAAAAAAACTTGATTTTTGTCTTACCCTGTACACAAAAATCAAGTCAAAATTGATTAAAGATTTAAACATAAGACCTGAAACTAAAAATACTAGAAACACACTTAGGGAAAAAGCTTTTTTTACATTAATCTGGGCAAAGATTTTTTTTTTTTTTTTTTTTAACTATAACCCCAAAAGCACAGGCAACAAGAGTAAAAGTAGAAAAATAGGGTTGCATCAAACTAAGAAGCTTCTTCACAGCAAAGGAAACAATCATGGAGTGAAGAGGCAACCTATGAAATGGGAAAAGATATTTGCAAACAATACATCCAAAAATGGGTTAATATCTAAAATACATAAGAAACTCAATAGCGAACAACAAATAAATCTGATTAAGAAATGGCCAAAGGGATGTCAAAAGACATTTCTCAAGAGAAGACATACAAAGGGCCAACAGGTATATGAAAAAACTTTTCAACATCGCTAATGATCAGGGAAATGCAAATCCAAACCGCAATAAGATATTAACTCATACACTATTAGACTGACTCATACACATTAGACTGTTATCAAAAAGACAAAAGATAGCAAGTGTCATCAAGTGTAGAGAAAAAAGCCCTTTTGCACTGTTGTTGTGAATATAAATTGGTACAGCCATGATGGAACAGTATTGAGGTTCCTCAAAAAATTAAATCTAGAACTGCTACATCCTCCAGCAATTACACTACTTGTATATTGAAAGGAAATGAAATCAGTATGTGGAAATATCATCACTCCTATGTTCCTTGTAGCATTATTCATAATATCCAAGATATGAAATCAACCTAAGTTTCCATCAGCAAATGAATGGATAAAGAAAATGTGGCACATATAAATTCAGTGGAATATTATTTAGTCTAACCACATGGAAGTATTTAGAGGACATCATGCTAAATTAAATAAGCCAGGCACAGAAAGACAAATACTACATGATTTCATTTACATGAGGAATCTAAAAAAGTCAAACCCATAAAAGCAGATAATAGGATGGTAGTTGGCAGGGGCTGAGGAATGGGAGAAATGGGAAGATGTTGGTCAAAGAGTATAAAGTTGCAGTTTTGCAGGATGAATAAGTCTGGGAGACTTAACCTACAGAATGGTGGCTATAGATAGCGCTGCGAGAGTAGACCTTAAATGATCTTATCATTAAATGGTCTTATCACACAAAAATGGTGATGGACATGTTAAGTGGCTTCATTATGGTAATCATTTCTTAATTTATATGTACATCAAAACATATACAATTATAAATTGTAAATATATACAATTTTTATCTGTTATATTTCAATAAAGATAGAAACATTTAAAAACAAAAAAAGATTTAAAAAGAAATTTATAATGTAAAAGAACTATTGCTTTTAGTAAAATTATCTGTTTCTCAAATGCAAATAATATACAAATAGAAATCCGTCTTTAAACACATGGACACATATGTTCATTGCGGCACTATTCACAATAGCAAAGACTTGGAATCAACCCAAATGTCCATCAGTGACAGACTGGATTAAGAAAATGTGGCACATATACACCATGGAATACTATGCAGCCATCAAAAAGGATGAGTTTGTGTCCTTTGTAGGGACATGGATGCAGCTGGAAACCATCATTCTCAGCAAACTATTGAAAGAACAGAAAACCAAACACCGCATGTTCTCACTCATAGGTGAGAACTGAACAATGAGATCACTTGGACTCGGGAAGGGGAACATCACACACCGGGGCCTGTTATGGGGAGGGGAGAGGGAAGAGGGGGGAGGGATTGCATTGGGAGTTATACCGGATGTAAAGGACGAGTTTATGGGTGCAGCACACCAACATGGCACAAGTATACATATGTAACAAACCTGCACGTTATGCACATGTACCCTAAAACTTAAAGTATAATAATAATAATAAAATCATAAATGACACTCAACTACATAATTTATAATAAAGTTAATAATTCAGAGCAAAAAAAAAAAAAGAAATCCGTCTTTAAGTCTTATAGCCAAATATTAAATATTTTAAATCAGAAAATTGAAGAGAAGAAAGTGGATGATAAATTCTAAAGCTGGATTATGAGGACCCAGATTTTGGAGATATCAGTGATATCATTCATTAATTTACATTTTAAAATAAATTTATCAGTGAAGCAAAGTTATAGAAATGTAATTGTATAGGTGGAAAATGACATAACTACTTTCAAATGGTGGAATTGCTAATATTTTTTATCTTTGTAAGACTGATTTTTGAGATTAAAAGAAAAAGAAAAGAAATCTAGCATCTCCAAGCATTTTATAGTAATAACATTTTCCAGGCAAGTCAAAGCACTGTTTGGAGAATTTCCACATGGCTGGCATTTATTAAACCTAAAAGTTAAAATTACTTTCTTCAGTTTTATTAGACTACAAACATTTTCTATTGTTTGTCAGGATCACTTTATATGGGATCTAGAAATGATAAATGGGCTGTGATGAACTCACCTGAAGGAAAGCCAAAGGGACTTTGGTTTCTGTCATATATAAAATATGGCATTCTGGTTTACAAGGAGGTTGTTTTGTCCACAGATCACTCTTGAGATAGAATCTGGGGCATTCTGGCCATCTCTGGCTATTTGCAAGTATAGATTATATTTCAGTTCTCTAAATTTTTTTTTTTCATCATTAAGTAGTTGAAATGACAGTGAATTGAGAAAGATTCAAAAACAAAGAGTAAGACTTACAAATCATTATCTGATTATATTCCTAAGGAGGTAAGCACAGCCCCATTTAATTCAAGAAAGAGCAAATGGGCACCTTCTAAACCACACACACTGGGTTTTCCTTCCCCCTCCCCTCATATCTTGAATAGAAGTGGTGAGGCCTATAGAAGATGGATTCCTGGAGTGCTAGGAAAGCAATAGGAGAGAGTGAGTCTCCTGGAGGAAAGGCAGGAAAGGGGTATTCCAGGTAGGTAGAAAGCACATGCAAAAGAAGTGATACTAAAATCATTGGAGCGAAAAAATATAGTCCAACTTCCTCATGTGCATAGATACAAAAATCCTAAACAAGAGCAAAATGTTAGCAAATCAAATGTAGTGATTCATAAAAAGTATAAAACATCATGATCACACTGGGTTTATTCTAGAAATGCAGATATGGTAAAACATTTAAAAATATACCAAAATATTTCACAATAAATGAGAAAAAATATACATCAGTAGATATATTTGACCAAATTCAATATCCAATCATGATTTAAAAAAAAAAACCCTTTGGAAAATTAGAATAGAAGGGATGTCTTTCATGTAACAAGTTTCTGAAAATAGAAAAACATGCACATGAGTAAAATCATGCTTAGCAATGAATTATTGAAACTTTATGCCTTGAAATTAAGAGTGAGAAAAAGATGCGCATTCTCATCACTTATATTTAGTATTACACTGGATGTCATAGCCACTGAAGACAGAAATAAAAACCATGCCTATTTATAGATAACTTGATTGAATATACAGAAAAATCAAAAACAATATGGACTGCTCAGTTAGTTAAGCAATTCCAGAAGGTCAATACACAAAGTCATTTTTCGTTCCATGTACCAGCAATAGCAATCAAACATAGAATATGAAATTTTAAAGGGGTATCACTTAGAATAACTTTTACAAATCTAATGTTTCAGCATAAATCTAATGGAATGTGTGTAAGACCACTATCGTGAAACCTGCAAAACCTGTTCATGGATTTGAAGACCTAAAATATAATTTCTCACAAATTAATCTACAGATTTAATGAAATATCCATTTCAACATATATCTGGTATGAATCCTTCTGCTGCAGGAACTGAAAAGCTGAAAATGCAAAGTATGTAGCCTTATTTTGCATGTGTATGTTGTAACAGGTACGGCATGGTTCAGGATCTGGATATTTTCCAAATACTTGAGTCTCTTTGGTTGTAGCAATGACAGTGACGGCAGATTATCTGGATGGGTCAATGTAATCACAAGAATCCTTCTACTAAAGAGGAAGGAGAATCAAAGTAAGAAAAGGGAGACATGGTAATGGATCCACGAAGTGGAGTGATGCACTAAGTTGAAGGAAGACGCCATGAGCCAAGGATGGTGGGTAGCCTCTAGAAGTTAGAAAAGGCCAGCAAAGAAATTATCTCCTGAAATCTTCATAAATAACATAGCCCAACCCATACTTTATTTTAAATGTCTAACTTCCAAGACCATCAGAGTAAATTTGTGTTGTTTTAAATTATCAAATTTGTGGTAATTTGTTAAAGCAATAACAGAAAACTAATACACTCATTCGATTCATAAATATTTGTAGAGCAACTAATATATCTCAGACACTGGCTGCTTCTGGGGATAAATGTATTAGCCCATTCTCACACTGCTAAAAAGAAGTCCCTGAGACTGGGCAATTTATAAAGCAAAGAGGTTTAATTGACTTACAGTTTCACAAAGCTGGGGAGGCCTCACAAAACTTATAATCATGGCAGAAGGGGAAGCAAACACATCCTTCTTCACATGATGGCAGGAAGGAGAAGTGTCAAGCAAAAGGGGAAAAGCCCATTTTAGAACCAACAGATCTCATGAGAACTCACTCATTATCACAAGAACATCATGGAGATAACTGCCCCCATGATTCAATTACCTTCCACTGGGTCTCTCCCACAACATGTGGACATTATGGGAAAAACAATTGAAGGTGAGATTTGGGTGGGGACACAACCAAACCGTATTAATATAATACATGAAAACTTGAAGAGGAAATAATATTTTCAGACTCATTTTATGAGGCCAGCATTACTCTGATACCAACGCCTGTCAAGGGCACTACAAGAAAAAAAAATTACAGGCTGATATTTCTGATGAACATAGTTGTAAAAATTATCAACAAAATAGAAGCAAATAAAATTCAACAGCATTTTAAAAGAATCAATGATCATAATCAAGTAGAATTTATCCCTGGGATGTAAGAATCATTCAAATATGTAAATCAATAAATGTGATTCACCATATTAACATAATGAAGGAGAAAAACCATATGATCATCTCAGAGTTGAAGAAAAATACATTTTACAAAATTTAACATTCTTTCATGGTTACAAAAAAGCTGTCAACAAATTAGGTATAAAACTAATGTACCTCAACACAATAAAGGCCATATATGAGGAACCCACAGCTAACATTTAACCAGTGGTGGAAAGTTGAGAGTTCTTCTATGATTAGGAACAAGATCCCCACTCTCTCCACTTCTATGCAACATAGCACTGGAAGTCCTAGCCAAAGCAACTGGGTAAGACAAAGAAATAAAAGGCATCCAAATTGTAAAGGAGGAGTTGAATTTTCTCTGTTTGCAGATGACATGATCTTATATAGAGAAATCCTAAAGACTCCACCAAAAATCTGATTCGTATCAGTCCATTAGAACTGATAAACAAATTCAATAAAGTTGCAGGATACAAAATCAACATGCCAAGATCAGTAGTGTTTCTATTCACTAACTATTGGAAAAAAAGATTAAGAAAACAATCTCATTTACAATAGCATCATAAAAAATATATCCATGAGTAAATTTAAGCAAGGAGGTGAAACACCTGTATACTGAGAACTATAAAAAGGGATGAAAGAAATTGTAGAAGACACAAATAAATAGAAAAATGCCTGTGTTTGTCGATTAAAAGAATTAGTATTTTTTAAATGACTACTAAAAGCAATCTGTTGATTCAATAAAATACTCACCATAATTCCAATGACATTCTCCACAGAAATACAAAAAGCAATCCTAAAATATGTATGGAACCACAAAAGACCTTCAATAGCCAAGGTAATCTTGAACAAAAAGAACACAGCTGGAAACATCATACCACCGAACTTTAAAATATATTACAAAGCTAAAATAATCAAAGTGGCATGGTAGTGACATTTGCCAATAAATTATTGTTTTATGATATGCTCTAACCAGAAACACTGGAATAGGCTGTTTTTGTGTATGTTGTATTTGATATGTATTTTGAACAGCTACATGGGTATATCCAGTAATAATAGCTAATACTATACTTGTCATTCTTCTAAGCACTTTTTATGTATTGACTCATTTAATTCTTATAGCAGTCCTATAAATATATAATAGGTGAGGAAACATTTATAGATGAAGAAACTGTGGTACAAAAATATGAAGTAACTCGACCAAGATCACACAGCTGACAAATGGCAAAACTAGGATTTAAATAAAGCAAGACAGTCTTGTTCAAGAACCAAAGGTGTTAAACCATAAAAATTGTAATGCCTATAGAATTTAAACAGAGTTCTACACAGGTATTTGGTCTACAAATATAAATTTATTAAGGAAAGTAAAAAAAAAAAAAATGGCACAGAAGCCAATAAATGGATTTTTCAGGAAAAAAGATAATTAATATTGTCAGATATTAACTAATATCAAGAAGAATTAGGATTAACCAGAAATGCCTTGATTTAGTATTTTTATTATAAAAGTTTTCTTTTTTCCATTTTCTGAAGCCATATTTATTAATCACTATTTCTTGATAATGTGTCAGGTCTACACATATGTTTCAGTAGTTTATTTTTATTTTCAGTAATTTTTTAAGCTGTCACTAATCTGTTCATGTCATGGGCACCAACTCATACACATCTCAGCTTACATTTTTATAATATCATCTAAGACATAAATAATTTATTCTGCTTCTGCTGAAAATTTCCAAAATGTCATGCCCCGTGATCTTCATGGAATTCTTGTCATATATGTATTGACATATTACAGGGCCTTCTATCACCACTGACTGCCACTTTTCAAAACTAGAACCATTATTTCAAGTGTCAGGGTACTGATTACATTCATTCTCTTTGATATAAACAGACATTTTAACTGGTAGTATTGAAATATTATTTTTGAAAACTTTATGAATCACGTATTATAAGCAAAATTTTACGATTAAGATGATGGTTATTTTATCTTTATCCCCTTGTATCTTGGACAAGTATACACTTAGTATTGGTTGCAAGAAGCAATGAAGTATAGAATTCTATTTACTAATTGTTGTTTTCTTAATCTGAGTAATGAGAAATTGTTTGCACTATGATTACAAATTGGTAGCAAACTTAGCAAAAAGAAAAAGCATGTATCAACATTATTTGTTGAACACCAATTATGTATCATCATCCTGTTCTTAGATCAACATAGTCCACTGAACTTTCTACCCCTCTCAGTAATTCTGTCACTAATGCTTAATTATTGTTACCCATGGCTCCATTCTTTAAACACTCCTAATACAGCACTCATTCACTCAGCCTCAGAGAAGAGTGGACTACTCATTGTCAAGGGCCATTTTTTCAATACACTGTCATAGCACCACAAATCTGCTATGAACAGGATGATGAATCAAATGAATGAATATATTCTGTAAGTTTGTGATCACCTGATTAGTGTCTGTATTCCCAAATAAAATAAAAGCTATACCAACAATCATGTCTGTTTTTACTTAGGATTACATCAACCAGATGACATAATTTAAGTGCACAAGTATACTATTAAAAAACTGAAGTTAAATTCATTTAATTTAAATGAGGGATCATATGTTAAATCCTAAATGTTATAATAAAAAAAGGTTAATCTTATCCAGATGGGAACATAACTGTTTATGCTGCTGAAAACACATGTGATCATCAACCCAAGAAAAAGGCAACCACAAAACAGAAATTTTTTTCCTCATTCCATCAAGATTAGGTAGTCACAAGCTGAAATCTTGGTTCCTTCTTTGTTATACTATTTTCCTACAAACGTTTCTTTAAATGGTCTTAGAAGTTGGGAGCCAAAGGTTTTTAAAATTGAATAATCACCTTTTCACATGCTGTATTTCTGTTCAGATTTTGTGAATCCTCTAATGACTCATTTAAGTATTTATTGCGCTCTCCAGGTGAGCTTTCCATAGCTTTTCAAGGCATGATTTAAAAATAATATAAGATTTTGTGTTTGCCAAACTAAAGAAGTTTTGAAAATAAAATGTGAGACTCTTTTTTTCCTACCATAATTTCTGTTTCTGTATCTAAGGCCGTTTAAGTAAACATCTAAAAATGGTTTTTATAATGGTAAGAGAATCATGAATTTCATTTACATATTTACTGTTCACATACTGCTGTGCTGGTAATGGCAAATGCAGAGTTTATTCAAATAGTTCTATTTGAAACACATACAAGAGGTCAAAGAATATCCAGGTGGTTCTAAGCCCTTTAGCAGACACAAATACACACAAAATGAGGATTGGAGATGGATTTCTGAAATGCCCTTGGGCTATGTAATGCTAAATTATACCTGAAAATTCATTCTATTCAACTCAGCAGGCTGAAGTAGCTCATCAATGTGGTGTAATTATAACTAAATAGGAACAGGAAAGGAATTAGGAGAACAGGATTGCTGTGTATAATACTTTTGTAGACAGGCTGAAATGAATTCTATTAATGTATAATATTTTATGCACATTTTAAATTGGAAATAGTTAGAAATTTTGGGGTAAAAATGTTGATATTATTCTTAGAAACAAAATTATGCTGAATATGATCCATAAATCAAAATTGATGTTTTTTAAAGTCCATAAAGAATTACATATCATAGTATTGGTTTTTGTCTATTTTAGACATTTATATTTTTAAACTATGAACAAATCTTCTTAATGTCTAGACCAACATTTTCAAAATAGTTTGGTTATGTGTGTGTATGGGCACCTAATTTTCTGATATAATGTTACCTCTTTTTAAATGGAAATTTGTTCTGGGTCATTCTAACCTACTTGATTATTTTCCCTGAAGAACATTTTCCAAATCCATAATGGACCTTAGATTAGTGCAAATATATCATTTCAGTGGACTTCATGCACTGATTAGGCTTTACTTGAATATGTTTAGAATCACAATATAGGCACCTCTAGAATTTTTTTTAAGTTTTAAGTTCAGGAGTGAAAGTGCAGTTTTGTTATACAGGTAAACTTGTGTCATGGGGGTTTGCTGTACAGATCATTTCATCACTCAGGTATTAAGCCTAGTACCTACTAATTATTTTTTCCGATCTTCTCTCTTCTCCCACCCTCCACCCTCCAAAGGCCCTAGTGTCTGTTTTTCCCCTCTATGTGTCCATATATTCTCATCATTTAGCTCCCACTTACAAGGGAGAACACACTGTACTCTTTATCTGGAGTACGCGGATAGGTAAGTATCAGAATGCATTCTCTATTGAAATCTCACATATCAAATATATTCTCCCATTGTCTGACACTTTAAAAGCATGTATATTTGCCAAAATGACAATAACCCCAATAATTCCAACTAAAGTAAAATCCTAGATAGTGTTCTCTATTCTCAACTGTTTTCTGAATTTGGTTTCTTTGACAATTAGTTTTTCAACACATGAGATAGTGGTATCATGAACTGGGTACAGCTTTAGAAGCTCACAAACTTAGACTCCAGCTCTGCTTCTTTCTTGCAAACTCTTTGAACTTGGCCCTTGAACCTCAGTTCCCTTATCTGTAGGATGAGGACTCCTACCTCACATCACTGCTTTACAATTAAAGTAGCATAAACAAAATCCCTCACACAAAGTAAGCACTTAATAATTGTTCATTTTTATGATTCCATTTAGCTTCTGTAATTGATTAGTGAACTATTTTAATTAAAATATCTCATGTATTTAATTCATTGCTTACATTGTAAAGCTAACATTAGTGAACTCTAGGGGTGATGATGCAAAATTATAATATAGAGTCCCAACGATAATAACATATATTCTTTGAAGAAGAAAATGCAAGGTATCATACAGTGGAGTGCTGAGTCTCAGTTCATCTTTTTTAGCATCATGTATTTATTACCTGCCTCACACCAATAATTTGTGCCCTACTACCACATATATAAAATAGAGTAGAAATACAATGAATTTTATATAGATAAAACACAACAGAGGAAAGAAACCCCACAGAATAGAAAGATGAAACCAGATACTCTAGTTCAGAGTCCAGAAAGAAGAAAGTCAGGGCAAGTTTCAGGAAAGACAGATGTTGACTAAGATAGAATCAGCCAGGAAAAGAGAAAGGCAGAACTCTGAGAAGTCAGCAGTGTGTACAACAGGATACTTCCTAATTTATGTCTCTGCCCTCCTCTGCCTCACGTGCCACTTGCTGGTCCCCACCATTGTCCTGGGTCTTCTGTGCTTAAGAATTTTCTCCAGCTACAATCTGGCCACTGAAGAATGACACATCCTACAAACACCTCAGAACACTGTTTTGCTAGGAAGCTTTACCACTCACAACCCTGTGGCTTTTAAGATAGGTAGGTAGGTAGGTAGGTAGGTAGTAGGTAGGTAGGTAGGTAGGTAGGTAGGTAGGTAGGTAGGTAGGTAGGTAGATAGATAGATAGATAGATAGATAAATAGACAGACATACAGATAGGATAAATAGATAACAGACAGATGAATAGGTAGTAGATAGATAGATAAGTGTATATATCCTATTCTGTAAATTCTTTCATAGTAAGATTCTATGCATAATTTTCATGATCACAGAAACTAATATGAATTCAAGGATGTTTTAATTTCTTTTTTTTTTTTTTTTTTTTTTTTTTTTTGAGACAGAGTCTCGCTCTGTCGCCCAGGCTGGAATGCAGTGGCTGGATCTCAGCTCACTGCAAGCTCCGCCTCCCGGGTTCACGCCATTCTCCTGCCTCAGCCTCCCGAGTAGCTGGGACTACAGGCTCCCGCCACCGCGCCCGGCTAGTTCTTTGTATTTTTTTAGTAGAGACGGGGTTTCACCGTGTTAGCCAGGATGGTCTCAATCTCCTGACCTCGTGATCCACCCGTCTCGGCCAGGATGTTTTAATTTCTTATCATGATTCTCTATAAACTCAGTACTATCCCTTCATCTCAGGACACAGTGGAGATGCTCTGAGACAAAAGTTGTGAGCTACTGAGGAAGTATTTTTCATAAGTAAAAGATCTCTAGGGAGCATGGTACAGCAATTCTCCCACATCATGCTGGTCTAGTCCCCTCCAGCTGTTAAAATACCATAGACTGAGTGGCTTATAAACAACAGAAATTTATTTCTCAGAGTTATGAAGGCTGAGAAGTCTAAGATCAAAGTGCTGGCAGATTCAGTGTCTTGTGAGGACCTTCTTTCTGGTCAATAGAAGGCAACATCTCTTGTGTCCTCAGGTGGAAGAGGCAAGGGATCTCTCTGGGGTCGTTTTAATAAAGGCACTAATCACATTTGTGAGGGTTCTGCTCCCATGACCTAATCACCTCCCAAAGGCCCCACCTTTAAATACATTACAGGAGGCATGTACTAATTGGAGAGGAACAAAAACATTTAGACCATAGCAATGCACACCTCCAATAAACTATATTATCGCTTCCATATGTCTGTGAGGTAGTTTGTTGCATATGATAGTACCTTTTATGTGGCTATCACCTGAAAAGAGATCTTGTGCTTTTTAAAGTTCAGGATTATTTTACATTATACCTTTAAGGTATAAAATAGCCAATATTTGTTAAAAATATGTTGAAAGGAGGTAAATTATTTACATAGGCATAAATAATTTCCTTCATATTTTTAAGTATAATCGCTAGGAAATTAAAGACATTTTTCAACTCTTTTGTAACCATGAAATACTTGAACCCATCCAAAGAATAGAAGATAAAGGATAAAGGGTAAAGGACAAAGGATAAAGAAGATAGAATTTCATTATCCTTAAAACACTGCAAATTTATCCAAGTATAAATGAGAAAATCAGGCAACCAAGAAGATAAAACTAAGTCTGGATAATCAAATTTAGGCTACAAAAAGATAAAACTCAGATAAAATTAAATGGAAAGCATACAAAGAAAGGGAAGCAACAAAAACAAGAATGCTAAAAAACAATTACCACTAAGGAGATGCAGTAAAAATAAAATCAATTGTAATTTGAGTTATAAAGGATAAACATTTTTGGCTGTGTTTAATACTTGTAAGTATTAAATATTTCAGAATCATAATAATTTAAAGACTTCTTTGACATTAATGCATAGGAAACTGGACAAAGTCCAAAAAAATGAATAAAGACTAAATAAAACCCAATTATAGTTTAAAAAAACAATGAAAGTCTCTTCCAGATACATAAAAAAACTGAACAAAACTAAGGAGTACAGAATTGATTTGTTTGCTTATTTCACTTTTAGCAACAGTCAAGAATAAAGAAGCATCTTTCTGGAAATCGTTATTTTTCCCTAATTTGAATCAATATCACAAGTGAAAACTTGAACCAAACTTAAGGAAGTTTTTTATTTCCTTCAATTCAAGAAAGAACGATGATAAATAAAGTAAAATGAGGCATTGAATGAAATGACAAGATGTTTTTAATATGATAGCCATTAAATATTTTAGTAACTACTTTTAGATTACCTACTTACAGGACAGCACTTGACTTGGGGTGGATGGATGTGGGTCCAGATCTCCAGGCAGTTGTCAAGACAGCAAGTAATTTAATACAGATGAGTGTTAAATATACAGATATATATTTGTTTAATTGCTGAAAAAATGGATTGGTGATCATGCTGGGGTTGAAAATTATTTGGTTGTTATCCTTGAAAGAACCTGAGGAGAGTACTCATATAAAGAATTTATAGGAATTGTATGAATAAGGAGGTGTTTCAAAAGAAGGAAGCCTTGATCTCTAAGAGGAGAAAAGCGAGTGTTACCACAGGGGCAGCTGATATGATAAGGAGGATAGGGTAAGAGAAGGGTCCCACCCATGCATCATGGTGCTGGGTGATATGAATGACCTAGGAGAAAGGTTAACTGTGAGTAACTTTGCATCTAAACCTGATAAACATTTTCTGTTCAAACCTGAGAAAGGAGAATTGAGATATCACTTCCTATCGCTCTTGGAAGTCCTGATTGAAGCCCCTGCTGGGAGTACATGGTCCAAGTTGCATGAGTTCATATACCTTGTCTTCCTTCAGTTATCTGTTCAGCAAACTTGTAGGAGCTGTCTGGTCTGTATCGGACATCTATTAATGAAGAATTTGGGCAACAGAACTTTGCTGCATCTTTTCAGCTTTAGTATTTAATTATTCTAGCAATTCTCTGAAATGGAGGCATCATAAAATTCAAGCTAAAGATTTCTGTACACTCTATATACAGTGTATTGACAAAAATGCTTAGAAGGTTTATGAAATTCAACACATATTTTAACTTGAAAACCAGATAAAGATGTCAATACTCCAGAGGAGCTAATAATTCGATACTTTTGATATTCTGGAAATACCCAGTTAGGGTTTTATTTGGAGGAAAGGATGAGGGCTGGAGGATCAGGAAGAGAGGGAGTGAGGTGACTCCAGTAAGACAGGGTACTCATCCCTGCTGCAGAGCTGAGAAGGCCTGTTCTGTTATCCCAAGTCAGCTCTGGCTCCAAACATGAATGTCCCTGCCAGGAAGCCAGAAGCCCTGCAGTCAACTGGATTCACCCCTTCTAGAAGGTAATTTAGCACAACTAGTTGTGGAAACATGTCCCTTGTGGAGTCTCATCTCCTGTTTCCTGAACAACTACTCAAAATATCCCTTCGCCTCACATGGCATGTTATGTTGAACTGTCTTGGGAGAAATATTAGCCAGATTTTAATCAGGACACTGTGTCTTGCCCTCTGTGACACTTTATTCAGACATAACTTCTTAGCTTCACTTTACCGAAGCATCAAATAAGAATGATGATGATAATAATAAAAATGAAACCAATAATAACAATACATACATCATAGGACTGTTCTCAGTGTTCAATGAAATAATACATATAATACTTAGAAAAGACCTCAGCACCCAATGAGCATTCTCTAAATTTTAGCTCTTTTTAAATCACACAGCATTCACTCCCTGTGTTGAGTTCTGGCAAATATGATTTCCTTGGTTTCAGTACATTACTGGTGACACCATAGAGCCCCTTTTAGGTAAGTTTCCCCTAGAAGCTACCCAGTGCATTGCCACGTAATTCGGCCCTAAATCATATTGGCCTAGTTTCCGGTAAAATGCTCTCAACACAACTATGTAAGTCATGCTGTGTCCCTGACCATTACCTCTACATGTCCTCATTTGGCTAAAGTTTACCCATTTTCAAAATTGGGATAGAGATACCCAAGTAACAGAAGATTATGTGACATGATATATATTTAGCACAGGGCTAGATGCATAGTCTCTCTCTCTCTCTCTCTTTCTCTGTCACACACACACACACACACTCTTTCCCTTTCTCTCTTCCTCTTTCCCTCTCCCTCCTATCTCACTCCCCACTCTCTCTTTCTTCCTTTTCTTCCTCTCTCTCCTGTCTTCTATTTATTATTCTACTACTGTTAAAAGGACCGTTTATATTATACATTTATATTAAAAGTATATATGCTATAGGCTTTTATTTCTACTGGTTCCTTCAATCAAGAAATGAAAGGTATAGATACAATTATTTGATTTTTAATGAGAATTCATGTATCCCAATGTATCAACACTCATTAGATTTGCATTTTAAGTGTGGAGTATAAAGATCAATTTAAGTAAAAGAAAAGTAGATTGTAGGGAGTAGAGGAGGAGATAGTTTGTTAATTAAGGCATCTTTTGGCCTCTGTTGTTATAGGCATAAAACTGATTTTGCAAACAAAACAACTCTAGCCCATTTGGGATTCTTGAAGAGGGTAGGAAGAAGAGTGGGGTGCCTGGACATGCCCCTCTCTTCAACTTTTCTCTCTGTCCCTTATGTCTATATTTTGTCTTCCTACTTTTTGGAATGAAGGTTTCCCAGGTTCCACTTTCACCAAGGACTCTGCACCCCCTAAGCCACTGCCCCTGCCTTTCTCTCACCTGCCTACACTACTGCGGCATGGTGCTCATGAAGTTGGCTTGTATTCACCGGGTATATGTGAGATCCCCAAACTTGCTGGCCTCAAGCCCTCCAGGATCCAAGCCATTAGGCCCAGATGTGAGATTCAGGAGTAGATGCTCTAAATGCACTGATGTGAGACAGAAAAGTAACATAAGAAAAGACTGATGAGATGGAAATCCCCTATATGGAGCCTAAGAAAGTCAGCCCTGATATAAAGGTCTGGAGGAGAAAGCTGGGCCAAACATTGATGAGTACAAGTCAGGCTAGTTGTTTTAGTGTGTATCTGTTTATATATACATGTGGATTTTAATGTGTATAGGTGTGATGATCGATGAGGCTGAAGGGTGAGGGCTTCTTGTCCATATGAATGAAGTTAATTAAATTGTCATATGGTCTTTCCAAAAACTATTCAGATTGATATTAATTATAGATAATGGAGAATTAAAAAATGTAAAAAGTGAAAAACTACAAATTTGACTGTATATAGTCAAAGAATAATGCTAATATCAATGACATCTGAGTCATTAGTCCATTACTGCCTAATCATCACCATGTTTATTCATATCATAAATATATACCACCTATGTCAGAAAAACTGTTTTACTTTTATTAAATTGCAACAGTTTTCATGCCTTGTTGGTCTTACGGCATTGGTGCCCAAGAAATCAGCAAATAGCTTTTGTAAAGGAGTCATTGCTTATTAAATATGACTTTGTTTCTGTGACTTTAAAATACATCAGTAGATCTTCATACTTGTGAATATATACATTTCATCAAAATCTACATATTGAGAATTCATATAATGAGAGAATGCATTCAAATTAACATTGGGACTAAAATATGTGAAATAACAAGTATTTTAATTACATAGAAAAGTTACTGTAGTCAATAAACATGAATTAGCTCTTGTCTAAATTTATTGAAAAAGAATTTGTGATTGTATGGACTTTATAACTGAAACTTGTTTATTAAAATTCATTCATAGCCGGGCATTGTGGCTCACACCTGTAATCCTGGCACTTTGGGAGGCCGAGGTGGGTGGATCACCTGAGGTCAGGAGTTCGAGACCAGCCTGGCCAACATGGCAAAACCCTGTCTCTACTAAAAATACAAAAATTAGCTGGGCGTGGTGGCAGGCACCTGTAATCCCAGCTACTCAGGAGGCTGAGGCAGGAGAATCGCTTGAACTTGGGAGGGGGAGTTTGCAGTGAGTCTAGATCGCACAACTGTACTCCAGCCTGGGTAACAGAGTAAGGCTCCGTACCACCACCCTCCCCAACACACACACACACACACACACAAAACAACTCATTTATTCCACAAATGTTTATTAAGAGCCTACTTTGTGCCAGGCATTGATCTAACCTCTGGATATACATCTCTGAAGGAAATGAAGTTTTATCCTCAGAAATGTATGTTCTAATAGGAAGAGAAAGACAGCAGTGGAATGTATAGTAATACAGACACTGACTATGCCCTAAAGCAGGAAATAACCATAGTGGTCTTTGACAAACGTCTTACCAAAGAGTTTAGTTAGTCAAAAGTCAAGAACCCTGAACAGAATATTGCTGAACACTTATCAAATATTATTCTTGGTATCTGTGGTTACAAAATGTAATTATTTAAGTAAAAAAAAAATCCTTTACACTGAAATAACGCTTCTATTAAGGAGAGTTATGGAGACAATATTTCCAGCTACTAGTAGGTAGCCTGGATTTGTTCACACTTAAAAAAAAAATTAACTTTCAACAGTTGAATATCTCCACTTCTGCTTCTTGGCAAGAAGGTGAAACTTAATACATAACAAGGAAGTCTTATGACATAGAAATTCTTCACTCGCATGTGGGTCCTTCTGCATTTTGAATAACAACTGAATTTCAGACACCCCAATCAGCACCCAAAGGTGTTTTTGAAACCATGTTCTCATTTGGAGTGTTTGGGAGAGGCAGTGTTCCTGGGCTTCTGCTGCATGCCAGGCATTGCTCTCAGAAAAGGACAGTACAAGCCATAATGAAGGCAGAGCTTCCACCTTGTCCACTTGAGTGACAGTGTGAAACATATTCAGATAAGTATATGCCCCAAATACTGTCAAAGTAGAGAACTGAGGACTAAACTGAGGCCCCAGGGGTTGGGGGTGGGGGAAGCTTCTGGAGAGGCTTCTTGCAAGAAGGAGCAGAGTGCCTGCTACATAGTAGGCACTCACTGAGCCTGAGAACCTATTATGTGCACCTTCTGTGTAAAGTTCTGGGGATATAAATGTGAAAATGTGCAATTTCTGTTTTGCGTGAGCAGCACAGACTGTTTGGGGAAATAGACAAAAACTAAAATGGATAATTGCTTTAATAATTGAACATACAAAGTGTATCAGAGGTTCTCAGAAGAAAAAAATTTAGCAGAGTTTCAGAATCATATATAAATTTCAGTATTCTATAGTGGTTAAAAGATATATGAACCTAACTTTTAATTTATATAAATACTAAACAAGGGTTTTTATATTTAGATTTTCAGTTTTGCGATTCTTGCTAAATATATGAATCTATTCTTAATCCAACATTGCTTCACGGATGGCAGTTTAGTAGTACAGATTTCATTAGAGAACTTAACTGCTATAGGTTGGGGGGAGGTGAAGGAAATACAATTTTCCCTAGAAGATTTACATTAGATAGAGTAGTTACAGGCTGTAGCATCTCCCCTGTAATTTTATGAGAATGGTATTACCCTGGCTTTCACTGTGTGATTGCTGGTTACCTTCTGTCAGTGAGCAACAGTCTTACTGCAAAGCAGGAGCACAACCCGTCTCTTTGTCTCCGTGGTCAAATCAATTACTTCTTAGAAAGTCGATTTTTTTCAAAATGACCATGTACAGGAGCAAACGCAGACATCAGAGATGTAAGTAAAATTTGACCCAACTTTTTCATATCACTGGAGTAGGGAAAGCATACTTGATTTCTTAAAAGACTAATCATGACTTCTTCAGATACATCCTGGTAGTAGAAAAGATACTGTAGCTTTTCTCACCCTAACCTTTATCTTTATTCCTGTAACATGCATGAAAGATGTTGAGGGGAGAGGGGATAATTCACTTGTTACTATGGAAACCCTTGGAAAGGTTTACAAAATCAACAGAGAAACAGATCAAATGCAATTTCAGTCTAGCTCAGCATCCTACATTCAGGCATGATCACTGGACAGTTTTCTTTTTTGCTTTTCTAGGAGTGATAGATTTTCTTTCCTGGAAGTCTATTGAAAGGTTTGGGAAGCTAGCCTAAAACTTCTGTTTATTCATCCAATTTCAATTACAACTCTTAGGAGGAAGAGAACAGTTCAGAATGGAGGGGAGAGAGTTAATTGTGAAAGACAAGCTGAATATTTAACAGGATATTCATTGCCAAACTTCTTGGTCCAGAGCATGCTAGTGACATAATTCACTACAGGCACCATTTCAAAGGGTTAAAAGGAGTCATCTGCAGTCTCCCCTAAAGGAACTGATTCTGGCTGAAAAGGAGCAGCACAATTACCCTGGCCTAAAGTCCAGAACAAAGATTATTATGGAAATGAAAGCTATCGGAATCTCGCTAAAAATCAAAAGATTGTTATAACAACACTATTTTATGGTGAAGCAATATGCCTCTCATGAAAAGCTTTACAATCACCTCTCTCTAGTAAGTCTAACTCTTTATCACTTTACCGTTTCTATTGTCTAAAGTAAATAATAACATATTTAGCTCAAAATGGTCTGTCACTGTCTCTATCGTCATAGACAGGTAACGGCAACTTATTCTGTAGACAAAGTCTGTACTTTTTCATTATTTCTTTTGATGTCTTTAAATGTTATCAAATATTTTGGAAATCAAAGTCTAGCAGTCACAATTATACTATCAAAAAGCCAATAAATCATAGAAAGATAATTTTTAGTGTGATAATTTATTCTTTGGTCTATTTTCACCTAAGATCTGAAAACTAACATTTCTCCTTTTCAAAGAAGTTTCATGCACCACAGAAAGCTCTGAGGGCTAGGCTGCCAGTTTGAATCTATAAGCTTGATTGCCTTTTGATGCCAGTTCTTTCTTGTGATAAAGAAACAACATACGATAACCGCTACTTTTTTTATGTAAAAATGATTGGTATGAAGTCCACACATATATTGCTGATTAATTTTCTTGTGATTTCCTCCTACAAGAATAAATCTAAATTATGCATATATTTGAAAACCATCTTGCGCCTTTACTCCTGTATCTTTTATATATCCCTCATGTTTTTTTCTTGTGGGTTATCAATGCCTTAATGCACATGGAAAATAAGAGATTCACAGAAAAATTATACTCAGTGTCTCCCCTTAAAATGTGCTTGCTGAAGTCTGCGATTAAGCAGCAGGAAGAAATTGTGAATTACATGAGACAAGTCAGAAGACGTATAATTATACAGGCATAAACACAGTAGGGTGTACTGGAATGGTTCAGTTAAAAAAAACTAATGTGTTACTTAAGTTTAATCGTATCAACTATTTTATGTTGCATTAAGTGTTTCTATATTCTAATAATATAAAATATCAGAGAGCAGGAACATAATAAAATTAAATAGAAAGCTTAGCAATAAAAGCAAATAGAATCCTTAAATGAATTTCTTACACTAACAATATTTGCAAAAGTAGAATATAATACAATTGTTTGCCATCCAATAGGTAAACAGAAAAACTGGAATTTTCCCATCACCAAAATCCAGGGCATTTCCATTTTCAATAATATCTTTTATGTGTGTGTTTTTGATCATACCAAAGGCATAAACTCACCTAAAGGCAATTGTAATCCAATTAAGGCAATAATTGTACATTAAACAAAACCTCATTGTAGGAAAGAAGGAAAGTATTCTTACAATTTTCTTTAAAAATGAGATAGCACATAAATCAACTTTCTAATTATTCCCTTTATCCAAAGATTTAATATTATATCTTCTAGTAAAAATAAGTGTTTCCTTTCAGACGGTCTGACAAGAGGAAAAGTAAAGGTGCATGTGGCTATGTCAGGAGTTTGGGGAAAAAGGGGAAAACAAAAATACTTATAAAAGAGTTTTTAAAGTATAAATTGTACTAAACCTTTGAAGATTCATGTGGGACTTTGAAATTCATTCTTCATGCATATTGAGATTAGTTATTTATAATTCACTATACAAGAGGAGGAGAGGGAGGGAAGAGTGCCCATTGCCTTGCTCCTGATAGAGCAATTGCTAGGTAAAAGGAACAGCGTAGTGTTCATTCAGATAATAGATCTTACTTATGCAAAATTGCATTAATGCCTTTCAATTAGATACAGAATTTTTTGAGTGGTATTAAAAAATGTTGGCATATATCAGAGGCTGATATTGCCAGAGCCAAACAGGTACAGACCAATTTAAGGAATTCTAATACATGTTAAACCTATTTTTACAAATCAGGTTGAGTTGGGAATTAACGTTTAACTTTTGAGTTCATTTAAATATTAAGTTTTTACACATATATAATAACAATATTTATTTAACTATAAAGTTTATGTTTAAATTTTTAAAAATTTCTGTATAAAGCAAGGAAAACTTGTAACCTCCCTTGCTGAAACTCCACATGACCTTGAGAAAACATTTTGGGGCTTTTATAAAAGACACATGAAGGTACATTTTTAAAAAATGAATGTTTTTAAAACACCGATGTAGAGGAAAAAGTAGAGTAGAAGCCATAGAATTTTGAAAATAGCACAATACCTGTACCATGGCAAAGAAAACAGTGTGAATCGAGTTTCAGGTGTGTAACATTTCATCTTATTTTACTGAATTGGAATAGATCATGCATTTTTTATTGCTAATAATATCTTTGGGTGAGCTTATCAACCTTATCCATATTATCATTGGAAATACTTGATGAGATCACTTCAGAAATCTAAATACTAGTCATCATAGCCCTCTGCTTATGGTCTTGGCCAATATCTGTTACTTCTGTGGGTTGCAATCTCTTCTGTAACTTTAGTAGATTGCTCTGAGAAGGTGTTCTGTAGGGTACTTTCCATCTCTAACCCTCAGTGCCTCCATAACACAGCCCTCATTAGGTCATTCCCCTACTCAAAGACATTAATGGTTTCTCACTGACTAGATAATGGTGGCTCTGGGCTTGTGTGCTTCAGATCCATGGTTGCCCATGGAGTTACTACAAGGTTACTGCATATTAATATTTATATAAATATGAATCATTGTATAATGAAGAAAGATATATGTTTATATGGACATACACATGTGTATATATACATAAACATACACACATACATACACTTTTAAAGTTCTAAAATATGTTTAATAAAAACATGTATTTAAAAGGTGGTACTGTGTTTGTAATAGCTTTTTATACGATATATTTTATTTTAAAAAATAACTATAGTACATGCAGCCCTCATTATGTTTCAGTATTCTTTAAAAAACAAAACAAAACAAAACAAAAAAACTTCATACTCCCGAAGGTTGAGAATCACTGAACTAGAAAGCAAATACAAGCAAAACCTTACAATACAGAAATTTACATGATTGTCATCCACCCACTACTTTCTTCTCTTCCTGATACCACCTATATTCTAGCCTCATCAAGCTACCAATTGTCAGCCAGGTGCAGTGTCTCATGCCTATAATCCCAGCACTTTGAGAGGCTAAGGCGGGAGGATTACTTGAGTTCAGGAGTTCAAGACCAGCCTGGGCAACATGGTGAAACCCCATCTCTACCAAAAATACAAAAATTAGCCGAGCGTGGTGGCAGACACCTGTAATCCCAGCTACACTGGAGACTGAGGCACAATAATCACTTGAACCCAAGAGGCAGAGGTTGCAGTGAGCCAAGATTGTACCACTGTACTCCAGCCTGAGTGACAGAGCTAGACTCCATCTGAAAAATACAAATAAGCAAAAAAGCTACCAATTGTCCCTGAAATTCACTATATACTCTTATCTCTATGCCTTTGCCCATTTATCTTCTTGTTGATAGATGCCCTTCACTTGCACCTTCACACCTCTCTGTTGAAGGTTTCACTCGCATGCCACATCCTTCCTAAATGATTCCTCAGTTTCTAAGTCAAATCGCTCTTTCCCTTCTCTCTTTTCAGTTCATATATACATATATATATGTGTATGCGTGTATATATATATGTGTGTGTGTGTGTGTGTATATATATATTTTTTTTTTAGGCAGAGCCTCAGTCCGTCAGCAAGCTGGAGTGCAGCAGTGCAAGCTGAGATTGCTGAACTACAACTTCTGCCTCCAGGTTCAAGTGATTCTCCTTCCTCAGCCTCCTGAGTAGCTGGGATTACAGGTGTCCACCACCATGCCTGGCTCATTTATGTATTTTTAGTAGAGATGGGGTTTCACCATGTTGGCCAGGCTGGTCTCAAACTCCTAACCTCAGGTGATCTTCCTGCCTTGGCTTCCCAAAGTGCTGGGATTACAGTTGTGAGCCACCACACCTGGCCTCAGTTCATATATTGTAATTTTTCTTAAAATTTTTATATTCTGTCTTATATATAGAAAATTATCTATTTACACCACTAATCTCTTTCTTTCATATAAGGTATTTTTTATGTGAAACTTATATGAAAGTTTCTTTCATATAAGGTATTTTTTATTCTTGTTTGATACATCCTCAGTGCGTGCATATGATGCTTTGCCCATCAAAATCCAAGGCTGTCTAATGAAATTTATTGACTTAAATACATGTTTTTGACCACCTATTACTTTCCAGAGATTGCTCTAATGGTAGGGCTATAGCAACAAACAAAACAACACTTTATTAAGATAAGATGACTCACAAATAAATATATAATATGCGATGTAATGCTAAGAGCTATGGAGAAAAATAAATCTAGTAAGGGAGAAATGGAGTTTTGGAACATGGGGTGAGGAATTTCTATTATCTATGGGGAAATCAGGAAAAGCCACTTACTAAGGGGACATTTGATCAGACAACCTAAAGAAGTGAGGAAATTGGTTCAGTTTCTTTCTGGATAGTTCCAAGTAGAAATAGCATATGCAAAGTCCATGAGGAAGTTTGAGATAATTGAAGGACCAAGGAGTCCAGTAAGTAGAGTGAATAAAGATGAGGTCAAAAAAGCATCAGGAACATTAGATAGATAGAGTAGGACACACAACAGAATTTAACTGAAGAAGTCTTGTTTAAAGGTACTTATTGAAATTGACTATTACAAATTAAATAGCAATATAAAAATGGAGTATTATTTAAAACAAATACTTATATTGATACCATGATTTCTTTGTAACTGTGAAGACAAAAGAAATAATTTGTTATTCCCAAATTATTTCATATCTTAAGTGTTGATGTTTTTTATTACATAACCAGTTGAAAATGTGATCTAGGTTTTAAAACTTTTAAAACTTTTTTTTAAGTTTTTATCAGAAAAAAAAACCAAAAAAACAATTTTTAGGCTTGATCGGTAAAGGCTCTCTAGAGGGCACTATTAAGTTCAATCTTTGATTTTATCTATTATTGAGGTTTGTAGGGAATTCTGATATGATATCTGCAATATCTGATATGATATCTTCAGCCTTTTTTTATTCTCAAGTTCTAATATGAATTCTATAACTGGTAGAAATTGAGAAATTGTAATTTTATAGATTCTTCCATGGAATCATGTGTGCATGGATAGAATCAATGCAGTCTGATTGAGCATGCACAATGGGACTATAGATGCCAGTCTGGGAGCAGAGAAGTACAAAGGCTGACTGATAACCCCCCTGATACAGATTGACCTTAAATGGAAATACATGTTGGTCTGCCTCATATCCTTAATCACAGGCTTTTACAGGCTCTAGCCTGTGACTGGTTCTGCCTGCAGAAATATATTCTGTCTCTCTCTCTCTTTCTCTCTCTCTGTCTCAAAAAATCTGATGATCTGTCCATGTATTTTTCTATTTAACAATGCCCCACACACTCAAAGGTCACTTTTGTGGAGTGTGAGCATTTGTCCATTTCTCTTCTGTACTTTCAGAAAACGACTATCATACATCACCTGCTCTTTTAATTTCTCAGAATCTGTGCTGAATTTATATCTACACTTGCATAAAAACCGTGGCATTGACTCTGTCCCCAGGTGTTCTGGTAAATGTCCTCTGCAGAGTATACTTTATCACTTCAAAAAATGTTACAGTTAAAAAATAATGTTAATTTGTATTTGTTGATAAAAGAATTATACATATTGATAAAAGAATTATGCATATATATCCTAAGTGTCTTCTTGACTCTTAGGAAAATAAGATTGGTGTTAAACTAAGATGTTAGTCTATCATTTTAACATACTGTCATGTGGTTTGCAAACATTTTCTCCCATTTCATGGTTGTCTCTTCACTCTGTTATTATTTTTCTTTGCTGTGCAAAAGCTTTTTGGTTTGATGCAATTCTGTCTGTTTTTGCTTGTATTGCGTGTGCTTTTGGGGACATATCCAAAAAGTTTTGGCCCAAACTAATGTCAACAAGCTTTTCTTCTATGTTTTCTTCTAGTAGTTTCATAGTTGTAGGGCTTATGTTTAATTCTTTAATTCATTTTATTTTTGTATATGGGGTGAAATAAGGGTCAAATTTCTTTCTCGTATGTATGGATATCCAGTTTTCCAACACCATTTCTTGAAGAGATTATGCTTTCCCCATTGTGCGTTCTTGGCACTTTGGTAGATCAGTTGACTAAAAATGCTTAGACTTATGGCTGGGCTTTCTATTCTGATTAATATATTTTCAATATTAAACTCCACATATTTTTAATATTCAAACAGCTCAATAGCAATAAAATTAGTAACTTGATTGAAAAATGGACAAAGAATATGAAAAGACATATCTCAAAAAAAGACATACAAATGGTCAACATACATATGAAAAAAGTTCAAAATCACTAATCATCAGGGAAATACAAATTAAAAATTAATACCACAATGATATATCACATCACATCTGTTAGAAGAATTGTTATACAAGTGACATGATAACAAGTGTCAGTGAGTGCATAAAGAAAAGGGGATTCTTTACACTGTGGGTAGGAATGTATATTAGTACATTCCTAAACCATGATGGAAAACAGTGTGAAGGTTCCTCAAAACATTAAAAATAGAACTACCAAATGATCCAGCAATTTCATTTCTGGGAATATATTCAAAGAAAATAAAATTAGTTATCTCAAAGAGATATCTCTACTTCCATTTTTATAGCAGAATTATTCAGAAAAATCAAGACTGGAATCAACATAAATGTCCATCCACAGATAGGATAAAATATATGACATATATATTTCATATAATATACAAATATCATATCTCAGATATATACATGTCTCATATATGACATATATCATATGTAAATGTCCATCCACAGATGAATGGATTAAAAATATGATTATATGAGATATATATATCTCATATAGTTAGATACACACACATACACACACACACACACCCCAGTGGAATACTAGTCAATTTTTAAAAAGAAGGAAATCCTGTCACTTATGGCAACATGGATAAACCTAGAAGACATTATGCTAAATGAATAAGCCAGGTACAGAAAGATAAATACTGTATCATCTCACTAATATTTGGAATCTAAAAAAATGGAACTCATTAATAGAAGCAGAGAGTAGAATGCTGGTTACCAGAGGTTAGGTGGGCAGAAAGGGCAATAGGAACATGTTTGTCAACAGATACAAAATTTTAGTTACAGAAGCAATAAGTTCAGGAGATCTATTGTGCAACATGGTGACTACAGTCATAACAATATATCATATGCTTGAACATTGCTAAGGGAGATTTTAAATGTTTTCACAAAAAGACATGGTAATGGATATGTTTAATTCATTAAGTTGACTTAGCTACTCCATAATACATACATATATCAAAACATTATGTATACATAAAATTTTCATTATTAAAAAACTAAACTAAAATAAAATATTGTCATGAATGCAAGCAGTTGGACATGACTAAAGAAAAGATAACCATTCATAAACATCAATGTAGAGTAGGAAATAGTGGTTTTTTTGCTCTAATATATGCCATCTTTGAAACGACAGAAAGCAACTTTCTTAAAAACCATGATCTGGCATAATTATGTGTTTTGGGAAATCTTTTTGGTTGAGCAATATAAAATCACCAGTTTTGTAAATCAATGGTTAAATCTAATAAATACCAGCTATTGCATAAGTAGGCAAGCAAAGGGGAGAGGTGGGTCTCATAAGCCATTACGCTTGGCACAAGTTGGCGTTAAAAGCATAGGGCTGTTACAGTTAACCAGGTGTGATTACTTGATACACTAAAAATATCTAATTACATTAGGGAATATATGCATTATTGTTCTTTAGGATATGTAAGGTTAAACTTTCTACAAAAAAATTGAAAGTATGTTCAGTGTCATCAACATAGATTAGATGACTTTATTTTTGCAAGTGATATATCAGAGCTTTGAAGATTATCAGAACTTTTCTAGAAAGTATCTACCTCCAACTAAACTTAAAATGTTGATTATAAGCATTTGAATTCTAATTTTACATATTTTATCATTAAAACTTTGTTTTCATCCAAATGGAAAATTGGGTAGTTCTAAATGAATTGGGTAATGATAATAAAAATGACAAATATATTGAATGTTTACCATATATCAGGCACTGTTTTAACCATTTTGTTATAGATGACTAATGTAATTTACATAAGAGAGCAATAATCAAACATGTAATAGAATAATGAAGTAATCTGTGATACTTCATTTTTATTATAATTTCAAAATGCTATGATTTTATTTCTAATCTCTAGGAAATTAGACACCCAAAATTAAATTAAAATATGAACATTGAATAGAATTAAAAAGCAACCTTATGTATCTCCTAAGGAATCTAATAAATTAACTTTAAAAAGCAAAATGTAATGTTTTACCAATATCCCTACCCTTTAAATCATACAGAAACAGAAAAAATATATTGAGGAAAGTGTTACATAAATATATGTAAACAAAGTATCTGCAAATGAATGTATTTGCCTCAAATGCTATCTTTTCTGCAAAGGAATGAAAGGTTTCCAGAACTTAGAATAAGTGAAGTTCTCTGCAGTGATTTTAGTAATTCGTTGTGAGTCATTACACACTTCTTGATCTAGAACAGCTAAGTTATTTGGCATAACCTTTTGATTCATTTTCCTTTTTCTTAGTTATTGATTTTCTTCTTACTGAATTGCACCCTTATTTTAACAATGGAATTTCTGACACCTTTAGTTATATAGGGAAACATTATATATGTGTAAATATTGAATCAAAGTATTAATGGTCTATTATTGACATATTATCTCTAGAGCTTCATTTGTATTTAAAATAAAGTCCACATTTATTTCCTTAGAATCTTTGTAGAGTATGTGGCATATATTTTTGTAATGTTCCATGCCTTGGGCTACCTATCATTGGAAAATGTTATATTTCATATTATACGATTCTTTTGACCCCCAGTAAACCTGAAACTGCCTTAGAGGAACAGCTGAATGTATTTCCTTAAATAAACACACTTTGTTCTTCAAATTGCCAGTATTTGTCTTCTTAATAGGCTCCACAGGCAATAGAAATGTTGACTTTGAAGTCACCTCTGCTAGGTTCATGTAGATAAGTCTATTTCATACCTTTTTCTTCCCACACTTAACAGTGTCTTTCAACTCACATTTGTTTTAAGACACCTGTAAATGCATACAGACTACATGGAATATTTAATTTTTATTTAATTTATAGTCTCAGTAATTAGTGAGAGGCTGGCTCACAATTAAATAAAAATAAACTTAGACAAAACTCAGAAAAGGTTTAGTTTTAATTGAGGTATGAGGAAAAATTCATTTAGTTGGTCACATCCTTGGCTTTCATATGGTAGCAAGAGAAAGATGGTCACTTGAATTTTACAAGTGGTCATAAAATTTTTCTCTGCACTAAACTGTCCTCCAGAGCTATTTATATGAAGCTAGTCATTTTCTAATGATCACTTGTAACATAGATGATACACTCAATTTTGATAAATGGGTCTAAACTGTCCTAAAGAGACTGTAGCAGTAACACTCCATGAAGCTTTTTAGAATTTGTTTGCTTATTCACTATCTAGACAGAAATATTTTGCATATTTTTCACCATCCCAGTTTTCAAGAACCCAAGTTAGAGTTTGAGAAAATTCTATTTGAATGTACATAACAGTGTATTTGATTTTGAAATAAAAACAAATCATTAAAAATTCTACTTCAAAAATATTCTTTGAAACTTGAGCATCTAGGGAAAAAGTTAATAACCAAGTACAGGAACAAAATACAAGAAATTGTAGCATAAAGATCATAGATATGCTTTGGGAGGCCGAGGTGGGCTGATCACGAGGTCAGAAGTTTGAGATCAGCTTGACCAACATGGTGAAACACTGTCTACTAAAAATACAAAAATTATCCAGGCATGGTGACACATGCCTGTAATCCCAGCTACTCAGGAGGCTGAGACAGGAGAATTGCTTGAACCCAGGAGGCAGAGGTTACAGTGAGCCGAGATCATGCCATTGCACTCTAGCCTGGGTGACAGAGCAAGACTCCGTCTAAAAAAAAGAAAAAAAAAAGATCATAGATGTGTTTGTTACTAATATTCTCTTTTTAGTCTCTGAAAATGGGTCCCTGGAAATTAGAACTATATTAAGTTAACCATTTCTTATATATTAGAAACAGTTGTTTATCAGGTTAAAGATGCTGTATTTTTTGTACTGTATAAACAGCCATCTAACATAGTCATTTGCTTAGGGAAGATACTAGCCTTTGATAATACTATTTCTCTTAGATTACTACTGGCAGCAATTAATCAACAGTTGTAGTAATTTACCCTATACTTCAAGCCAAATTAACTGTCTTGCCTTGTTTATTTGAATATTAAAGGATAATGTGGCATTGGGCCTGCAATTCTCAGTAAGTTGCCCACGTTGTTAATATTTACCAATATTAACTTAGCAATAGCCTAAAAGGTGGAAGGAATATCTGTTTTAATATTCATTTTAAAAATGCATGTTTTAAATATTGTAATTCAGTGTCATCACATCAGTTATGATAATTTCATTTTGGGTCCAGGATAATTAAATCTGGAAATGCGTAAGATGTACTACAATGATAATAATATTTCATTATTCTTTGTAACTAACATTCCAATCACTGGTATAGATTGATATTTGGAATATGACTGTCATCACACAATTCTTTACCCTAGGAGACTTCCTAATGGGCATTTTTTATACCTTGCTGTAGGCTTTTATGTACTTAATAACAGTACAATTTCATGTAGCTTCATAACAAATACCATTGCCATATTTATGTCATAATAAAACGAGTTTAAGGTATTTTTATGAAACTATTTATGGCTTTTAGTCATTATTGAGTTTTTTATGACTATTATAAAGTGGTATGACTTAAGAAAAATTATAAACTCCCCTATGGGTATTTGTCATGATTGAAAATAATACAATTCTTTTGGTTGTTATGTCTTGCGAAATTTTATTATCTTCTGTCTAGAAAAGAAAAATACTAGGGATCTTCAATCAGATTATTACCAAATTGTTAAGATTTTGTTCTATGTATTGAATAGAAGTATATATTTCATTACTTGTCCCAATTGGAATAAACATAAACTGCCAAATTTCCTGGAAAATAATATCTCTAGAGGTCGTTTCAGTTGATAAGTATGTGTTATCAACTAAAGGTTTTATTAGTTGCTTCTTGTAGGTATTCTGGGTCAGTTTCATTATTATTAACTGAAAGCCTTAATATTATTTACTCATACAAACTATACTTCTTAGTTGTTATAGTAAACAGATTTTTAAATTATTGCATAAAATTGTATGTTAAGAAACATTGTTTGGCCGAGCGCAGTGGTTCAAGCCTATAATCCCAGCACTTTGGGAGGCCTAGGTGAACAGATCACCTGAGGTCAGGAGTCTGAAACCAGACTGGCCAACATGGTGAAACCTCATCTCTGCTAAAAATACAGAAAATTTAGCTGGGTGTGGTGGTGCATGCCTGTAATCCCAGCTGTGCAGGAGGCTGAGGCAGAAGAATCGCTTGAACTCAGGAGGCAGAGGTTGCAGTGAGCCAAGATCACACCACTGCACTCTAGCCTGGGTGACAGAGTGAAACTCAGCTTAAAACGAAAAGAAAAGAAACATTGTCTGATTTTATGACTTTGAAAAAGCGAGGCATTTCTTGATCTAGTATTATCTTACTTTGAAGGTTCATTTGTTGACATCTCACCTGGCATATTTCAGATTAGTATATGATACTGAAAATTCTTTGTTTTCTGAAGCACTCTTTCCACCATTCATACTTTATGTTGTTTCCATTTTGAACACTGTCCTCTCCTCTTTTCTGAGCTAATTTCTACTTATCCTTCAGGTGCCAGTTTAGACAATCACTTCCTTCTGATACATTTCTATAAGCTTCTGGTGGCTAGTAGAGTTTATCTTTGTTATGGATTCCTGTGTAACCTGTATGTATTCTGTATGTAATTGATAATTTATGTAGTCATTTGACTCTAACCCTGAAAGACAGAGATCAGGTCTCTATTTTCATTCTATATCCCCAGCATGGTCTGGCCTAGGAAGCCCTCAATTAATAGACTTTGAAGACTAAACAGAATGGATTGCCTTACTTATGTACCTGTTGTAGCAACTAGAAATTTTAGTCATTTGCCCCAAATATGTTACTATGATATAGGCTGTTGGTGAACTATCTCTTGCCTTTTTATATTCACAGATGTGTATGCATGATATCACCTGCTAAGGCCTTTTTGTTCTCAGTTTTTGGAGTTACTTTTTCTAATGACAACCCTAATTTCCTTATTTGATGAGAAGTATTAAAAGGAATCTAAAAATACTTATATCCTGGGCAATTTAACAATGTTTAAGGCATACTTTGAAAGTGCCATAAAATCCATATTGTGACTTTCTCACAAGTCTATTGTTGTACTCTTAAGCAATGATACTAGTTTCTAGTTAATTCATGGCTTATCTTTTATTTATTATACTGTACATATTTATGATGTTTTGATGCATATATATTGGGTAATTATCACATCAGGATATTTAGCATTTTCATCATCTCTTTGTGGGCAGAACATTCAAGATTCTCTCTTCCACCTATTTTGAAACATATGCAATATTGTTAACTATAATCAACATACCAGAACTTACTCCTGCTATCTAACTGTGACCACATATAGTTAATCAATTTCTCATTATACCCCAGCCCTTTCCCCTCTCCAATCTTTGGTAGCCACAATTCTACTCTCTACTTCTATGAGACCAGCATTTTTAGATTCTTTATATAAGCGATATCATATTTGTGTTTCTGTCCTAGCTCACTTCACTTAATGTAGTGTCTTCCAGGTTCATCCATGTTGCCACAAATGATAGGATTCCAATCTTCTTTATGGCTAAATAGTATTTCAGTGACATATTGTATTGAAATAGAAAAACCCATCTTAAAAAATGTGTATGGAACCACAAAAAAAAAAAAAAAAAACAAATAGCCAAAGAAATCTTAGAAAAAAAGAACAAACTAGAGTCATTACACTACCTGACTTCAAAATACACTACAAAAACTATAATAATCCAAACAACATGGTACTGTCCTAAAAAACAGACACGTAAGTAGACAAATGGAACAGAAAAGATAACCCAGAAATAAACCTGTATACTTACAGCCAACTGATTTTTGACAAAAATGTCAAGAACGTATAGTGGGGAAAAGACAACCTCTTCAACAAATAGTGCTGGAAAAGCTGATTATTTACATTTAGAAGAGTGCAACTAGACTTCTGTCCCTCACTGTATATTAAAAAAACCTCAAAATGGATTAAATACTTATATACTATAAAAACAGTAGAAGAAAAATAAGGGAAATACCTTATGGCATTGGTCTAGGCAAAGTTTTTTTTAACAAGAACTCAAAAGTATAGGCATCAAAAGCAAAAGTAGAAAAATAGGATTTCATCAAACAAAGAAGCTTCGGCACAGCAAAGGAAACAGAGTGAAGAGAAAACCTACAGAATCATGGAGAATATTTGCAAACTATACATTTGATAGAGGGTTAATATCCAAATTATATGTAGAACTCGAACAATTCAATAGCAAAAAAAAATGTGATTAATAATGGACAAAAGATCTGAATAGACATCTCTCAAAAAGAGACATATAAATGGATAACAGGTATATGAAAAAATCATCAGCATCACTTATCAGGGAAATGCAAATGAAAACCACAATAAGATAGTATCTCACCCAGTTAAAATTGATATTATTAAAAAGACAAAAGGTAACAAATGCTGGGGAGTATTTGGAGAAAGGGAAGTGGGAATGCAAACTAGTACAGCCACAATGGAAAACAGTATGAAGATTCCTTCAAAAACTAAAAATAAGGTGGGGCAAGATGACTCACACCTGTAATCCCAGCATTTCAGGAGGCGAAGGCAGGAGGATAGCTTGAGGCCAGGAGTTCAAGGGAAGCCTGGGCAACATAGGCTTCCCTTTTTTCTAAAACAAAACAAAACAAAAAACAAAAAAAAAAAAAAAGAAAGAAAACAACATCTAAAAATAAAAATAAAACTACCATGTGACCCAGCAGTTTCATTACTGAGTACTGGGTATATACCCAAAAGAAATGAAATCATATGTCCAGATATATCTGTATTCCTATGTTTACTGCAGCACTGTTCACAATGGCCCAACATATGGAATCGACTCATTGTTCATCAACAGATGAATAGATAAACAAAATGTGCTGCATATACACAGTGTAATAGTTTCTATTTAAAACTTCCAGATTATTTTATCATTTTAAGAAATGAAGACTCATAGCTGATAACACATTCAGAATTAAAACTTGGTTCTCCACATTCTGTTTCTGCCCCCCCCCAACCAAGAGTTGTCTCTGCTGCTAAGCGTCGTTATTCACTAAATCAATTTTGCATCAGTTAGAGGAACAAATTGTTTTTCCACAGATTTGTAGCTATTAATCTCAGCAAGAACTCAGTGAATGATTTTTTTTTTAATATCAACATCAGAAAGACATGGACGGGAAGGAATAATTTGAACCAAGTCCAGGACATACTGGCTGAATCTATGAAAGTTAAGACTTCATGTCATATAGTAAATCTTTGTCACTAATTTATGCCACTTTAAAATTTGGAATTTGGGGATATGATTAGAATGGTCTACAACGTAATTTCACTGCCCACTTTCTTACTCTGTTCCTTCATTGTCTTCTCCATTATTATTGCTACTCAGTAATGGTATCAACTGGAAATTCTTGAATTGTAACTAAAAGTGACCTCATTTCTAAAGCATTTAAAGTTATTGCAGGTGAAAGCTCTCTCAAGGGCTTTCAGTGTTTCAATTACATGGATGTACAATCTCTGTCAATAAATGAGTGCCGCACATTAAATTAACTTGAACAGTTACAGCCCAAACTTATTCTCAGCTTTGGCAAATTTCTTACATAAAAGCTTAGAACGTAAGAGTTGAAAAAAAGCTACTAGAATAATGCAGATACTCTGAAAGGACCTCTAGATTGCTACACATATTTCTTTCTTTTCTGAGTATAATTGAGATTTCCAAGAATTTTTACTGAGGGTTCATTTTACATTCTGGACTTGGTAATTTAAAAAAAAAGATAAAATTGTTAAAAGAGCAATAAGTAATTTAATAAAGAATTGAAGACAAAATATTGTATGGTTGACAAATTCATATCAACCTTTTTAGCTGAGGTGATTAGAACACCAGGGTAAAGTGGCCAGGGTGGTAGGGTTGAGCTCTCTGTGGCCCAGGTAGTTTATCTTCTTTGTGGGTCACAGACCATTCTGGGCACCCTGCCCAGACATTCTTTAAAGAAGGACCTGGTCCCAACACAACAGTAGATGAAAGAGAGAAACAGGTCAGCGCCAATACACAGCCATGAGAACTACAATGTCTCCAGGTCAGTATATTTCTAGAGTGATTTTATATAATATGTGTATATATACACACACACATATACACACACACACATATATAATATTGTGTGTATATATGTATATACAATGTATATTGTATGGTATGTGTGTTTATATATTTAATATATATAATCACTCTAGCAATATACTCACTTTACATATGGATACACATAACACTAGATAGATAGATATATATATAGTGACAATTTTGTATAAAAAAGGGAGAATAACTGTGTTTGAATAACAATTATTTGTTTTTTGTTTTAATTTATAAAGGCAGTAAAAATCAACCAGGTTCACTTCATTTACTTTTTGATCAGGTGTCAAATTCACACACTTGAAATTTCACAGGACATAAAATATTTACAATTTCAAAGGGTCCTATTGTGGGGAGGGGGGAGGCGGGAGAGATAGCATTAGGAGATATACCTAATGTAAATGACGAGTTAATGGGTGCAGCACACCAACATGGCTCACGTATACATATGTAACAAACCTGCACGTTTGGCACATGTACCCTAGAACTTAAAGTATAATAAACAACAACAACAAAAACCTTGCTTCACTGAAGTATATGAAGGTAGTCTCAATATTTTTCATTATATCCTTGCATGCATAAGTAAAATTGTAAATAATTTAAAGGACACTGAAATAATTAAGTATGCTGTTGTCTTTTCTCTTGAGGCATCAGAATGGGTGTAACTAAATTTATGTAGGAAACTTGATTTTGTTCACCATGAAAGAACTGAAGAATCTGAGATTTGTTTTATTGAGGAAGGCTTAGGCTTGGTTCAGGCCCTGCTGTGAGAAGAATTAGCAAGAAAAGTTCGAGCTTTGTCTAGTTAGATTGACATTGTGTCATGGCATCTTTCTTAATAAGTATAAATTTACATCTCCACTACCAGTGCAGTACTGACTTACTGTGGATTTGAACCTAAAGTTATCACATGCATCACACTTAATCATAGGGGTTTTCATAGACTTAGATTCAGTTGGGCAGAATCATCTGAATAGTTATTTTGATTCTACGCTCCAGTTTTTATAAACATAACGCAACAATGACATGGAAGAAAGCAAAAAGACTTCAGAGTTTTTGAAGCTAAACTTTTGATTTCATAGAGGAAATAGGTTTGTTCTGTTGCCCACCAGAAATGGTAACTAATAAATGTGTCTTTCCATCTTCCTTCTTTGAGGAACTAGGAATTTCTACAGCATTAGTTACCTCACTTTTTTTAGAAAAGGAATGTTGTCACTGAAAAGTTAAAATTTAATATTCACATGATAATATTCTTCTCTTCTGTTTAACATCAATCTTTAAGTAGTTATTTTTATTATTGCAATATTCTCTCTTCCTAATAACAGCCATTTTTTTCTATACTCACCATTCCCCCACCCAACCCTCATTACCCTTTATTCTATTAAAATCCTTATCATGCTGTAAATTATATTTATTTCCTTTCCAGTAAACTACGATCTATTAAGAGTAGTTCTGTTATCTTTGCATCACCTTACCTGGCTCTGTACCTGGTTCATAGTAGGACTCAGTGAGTGTTTGATGAATGAATAAATGAATGAATAAATGAATGAATTCAGTAATATTGTTGAGTATGTTTTTATTATACTTTTAAAACTTCTGTTTATATTCAGTAATGAAACATGGAGAAATTAAATCTGATATTTACCATTACTAATAAAATTGTACCAGAGGGAGCCATAATATTATTGTCATTTTCTAAAACGTGCAAGGCTACAAAGGGTGAAACCTCTGAATTAATGCCTCTTAATGGTTGGCAATTTAATCACTAGTCTACATTCACAATTTAAGAACTTTACATTGTCTCTCAGTAACAGTATAAATGACAACTTTCATATCTGAATCATAAATAATTCATCATCATGTATTCACCCCTTTAGAGTGCTAAGCATACCACAGAGGAATCTTTGTTAAAGATATTTGGCTAGCCATCTACTTAGCTATGTTAGAGGAAAAATACTCAAAGCTCTTGACCTAGTATTCCAATTTCTGGCAAACTTTAAAAGTACCATATTTGACATTCATTTAGAATTCATCTCCTTGATCACTTTTGGCCCACAGTCACAGGCTTTGATTCACAACTTCTAAAGCAACTTTGTTTTGACCTCTGCTCTGTTATTTTCCAAGTCATTTAAAAACCAAGACCAGAAAATATCCTGCTTCATTATTTCATCAAAGTTCTCAATTATCCCATTGGATTTTATTTCACCATCTTCCCCACACTATGTACAGTAAGTTGTTTAAGATTTTGTAGGCAAATTTCTCATTTTCCTAGAATTTGTGCTTAGAAATTCACCAGATAATCATCAAATCAATAGTCCTTAATTAAAAACTAAGTATATATACTCTGTATTTTTCACAATGCTTAATTAATCTCCCCAAATAGAATACTTCAATGCTGTGTTCAACATGGAAGTAATAAGCTCTAAGAATATGTTATGTTGCAATCACTTATTAATTATGAAGCATAGCTTCATTGATTTTATCCTTGATGTGCAATCAACCTGCTGTTTATCATAGTCTGAATTTTATGGCAGGTAAGGTAGTTATATATATATTTCAATTATATATAATTAATGAATATTCTATGATTTTCCTACTGCCTAAGATCTGCCTAAATCAATACTATTTTTAATTATCTTAGTACCAATGCTATTCAAGTGTTTTACGTCAAAAAAGTCATTTTCATAGTCTAGGCAAAGGCTTAAGTTTTTTCTTTCTTGATATAATGTGACTGCTAAGGCCATTAAATAAAATATCAAAGTACATTGCCATGACAAAATATCAACAAAGAATGGATATAGGCCACACTTGTTTCTTTTTCCATTACTATAGAAATTTGATTTGTGATAATGGTAGTTAATTATTCTGAACGCTGAATCCAATCAATCTAATCAGGTTACCAAGGAAAAAATAATGTATTAAACAGTAACTTTGATAATATTGGAATGAACTACTGAAACAGATTAAGTAGATTTATTCATGCTTTAATCAAAGCAATGTTGTGTCCTTTAGTAGCTGATACATCTGTTCACACGTAGAAGAATGATGTTTTGTGAGCAAACTTAATTTTCAGTTTCTTTAATAACAATTTTTATATTTCAGCATGTCTAGTTGAGTTCTCACATTATGTAATATACATCTATGAGCCCTTCAATTTGGAAATATGAGTTACTGTGAGAGATTATTAAACTATGAGAATACAGATAAATGAAACCCATAATGAATAATACAGATTCCTGTATACTCTTTTCATAAACATTAGAAAAGATGAAAAGCTTAATTTAGTTGACCAACAACCCACATAAGTATATTTTGTGGATATTTTTCTGGATGCACATAGGAGTCACAGACACATTTAATAATATTAAGCAATCTTAGTTTGAAATCATCAGTTTCCTTTAAATTTAAAATGAGGACTATGAAAATAATTATGCTTTATAAGCAACTAGGTTTATATTTTCATGGGATTTAAACAAAAAAATTTAAATTTACAAAAATTTAAGGCAACTATGTATTTCTTTGTTATAAAAGTAATTCCAGATGTATAAAATAGCCTTAAAGCAACTTGAGTATATAAAATTAAGAAAACCATAAACAATCATCATTTTGAATAATTACATATATAGCCAAACCTGCTCAGTGGTAATGTAACTAATCTAGATCATACTTACATATTATATAAAAATAAAATTATATATATTTTTATATAATTATATATCTATTTATATATAAATAAAATTATATATAATTTTATTTTTGTAGGTATAGTCCTGTGTAATGTCTTCCTTACAGATAATGGTTGAAAATTAAAGTATAAAAGAAGTATTTTTGTTACTACCTAGCAGTTCACTTGATGTTGGTAGACTGTAACTAAAGAATAATATGTAACCTAATATGATTTCAACTCTATTTTGACTTTCAAAAGAGAGAAATAAAATAGCACTATGTCATTTCTAACAAGTGTTTATAAGGTAGAGATTACCTTAAATTCACATTTAAAAGAAACCATGCAATACCTTATAAAATAGCAATATATATATGTACATATATATGATGTAGAGAGAATCTATTATATGGAGCCAATTTCCAATAATTTGCTATATTTGCCCTGCTCTTCTCAGTTTTATCAAGTCTTTTTTATGGCTCCAGCCCAAGTTATTCTCAGATTTTAAATGAAAAGAGCATTAAATTCACCAATTTACTTAGCAAACATTTATTCAATGGGAAATGTACTGTGCTAGGCCTTGTGAGGATTGTAAATATAAATAAGGGTGATCCCCATCCTCAGGAAGTTTACACAAACACAACACAAGGCAGTTAACAAAATGCCTTTGCAGTCCTCAGGAAAATAAGATTATTTCTGCTACAGTGTTTAAAACTTGAAGGATGGGTAGACTATCAATAAATGGAAGTGGAGATTAAAGTATAGAATGAAACAGCAAATAAAGCTTGGAAGACACTAGGTGTGTTTAGGGAATGAAGAGGGGTTAAGCTGAGCACCAAATTCCCCTTGGAAGGCTCTACTGAAAAGGGGGTTATGAGATATTATAATAAAAATACACATCGGATTTGGAAGATATTCATCAATATACTTAGAAGTGTGACATTCATTCCAAGATAATGTTATCAAACGTTGGGCGTCTCTTAAGATGTATGAGACATGATTCTGGGCATTTGAATTCATCATCTTAGCTGATCTTCACAACAAGCCTGTAAGGAGTTATTACCTTCATTCTATAAAAGGGAACATTAAGCCCTGAAGGTAGCAAAACTTTCCCCAAAATTGATGAGTGTCTGAATCAAAAAACAAAACAACAAAAATCTTTCTTATTCCAGAGGCCTAACTCTTGACTATATTTTCATTCCACTTACCATCAGTGAGGATCTGTACAACGTTCTGAGCAGCACCGTGGGATACAACAAAACTAGTAATTTGGGCACATTAACAGCAGGATGTCACACGATTTGAAAGCCACAAGACTAGAAGCAATGAACAGTTCATCATGGTAGAGGAATTAAAAAACAAAGGCTGATACTTGATGATGGGAATGAGAATGGAAAGAAAAGTAAAATAAAAGAAATAATAAAAAATGGTGCGATGGAATTTAGGTTAGTGAATAAGAAGCAGAAAGAGGAGGAGGAGAAAGAAGGAAAAGGTGGTGCAGAAGAAATAGGGGATAGAGGAGAAGAGAATGTGAAAAAGAGGGGCAGAAACTTTTTTTGGTAAAAATCCCATTTGGCAAAAAGTAAACTAAACAACTACGTCACATGGATTATTTTATTTACTTTTTTATGATAACTCTATGCATGAGATACGATTACTATCTCTAATCTATAGAATGGGAAATAAAGGCTTGGAAAGCCTCCCTTGCTTGTGGCCACAGAGTCTGTAGAATAGGAGGCTGAGATCTGCACCCACAGAATTGGATTCAGCAAAACTCATGTTCATTTGGCCCTCGCTGTCTGTAACTGTGAGATCAGCAGGGATGGTTAACCCTCTTTTGAGGATAAGGCTCAGAGAAGTATTTTATTTAAGGGCATACAGTAAAGTTTTCTGCTATAAAAATCTTCCTCTATTTTGGGGTACAGAGAGGCAGCATACATACTGATTGTGCAAGCAGTAAATCTGGTAATTATCTTTGAAACCTCTTTCCCTTTACCCTCCATTTTTAATTGATCACCGAACATCAGTGATTTTGTCTCTTACATTGTTCTATAATCCATCCACTTCTTTCCACTTTCACTGCTACCTTGCTATTGCAAACATTAACATCTTGTATCTGGGCTACTGCAGTTGCTTTCTAAATGGAGCCTCCTACATCTGTTATTTTCCTGCTACAGTTTGTTTTGTATACTATAGCCAGGATGATGTTTTTAAAATCCAAACCTAGTCTTCACATTCTGCCTCCTAAAATAAAAGTAAAATAGTAATGTAAAAAACCTATAGCTTTCTATTGCCCTTTAAAAAAACCAAAGTCCTTCAGTGACCAAAGGATATTCCATAGGCAGCAGTACCAACCTCTGTATCTTCCCTCACTTTTCCATGTAGCGCTCACACTGGTGGTGTTTCATGTGCTTGGATAAGCTGGGACTTTGTTCATGCTGTTCCCTTTCTTAAAACATTCTCTAGTCCTCATCCCTACCCTTCCCCCTCTATTTGTTTAATAAACATTTGTCCTTCAGACCTCAGGTGAAATGTGACTTCCTCAGGAGTCTTCCTTGATCCTGCAAACAGAGAAAATTCCCCTTCTATAGGTTCTTATGGCTCTGTGCTTTTCCTGTGAAACCCTTACCCCTCTCATACATATATGTATTAACACGTTTTTTGTTCAAAATCTGTCCCTTTTGTTAGTCTAAAAGCACCATGAGGAAGATATCATGATTTTTTTTTTTGCTCTTTTATGCTGAGAATTTACATCCAACATAGAATAGGTATTCAGTAAATAACGTGTGGAATGGACCATGAATGATTAATAGCCTCATCTGTGCTTAAATTCTAGCTTCTCCATGTACTAAATGCATGGCCTTGGGTAATTTTTGTAAGCTCCACAAGCTTCTCTTTTTCCATTGGATGAAGAAAGATAGTCACAATCTAAAGTTTTTGACATATAGAAAGTACTGAAATAATTAGCTATTATTCAACTACAAAAATTTCAGGATAACAAAGAACGAAACTCATGTTTTTTGAGGGAGAAATATCATTTCAATACAAATTAAATAAATATAAAATACATTTTAGTGTTCAAGTAGTACCTGAAAAGGATAAAATATGTAATTTATCTAACAAGAGTAATTTTATTTTAATTATTAAATAATAATTATATATACACACATATATAATTTTTTTTTAGATGGAGTCTCGCTCTGTTGCCCAGGCTAGAGTGCAGTGGTGCTATCTTGGCTCACTGCAGCCTCTGCCCCCTGGATTCAAGCAATTCTCCTGTCTCAGCCTCCCAAGTAGCTGGGATTATAGGCGCTCATCACCACGCCCGGCTAATTTTTTGTATTTTTAGTGGAGACGGGGTTTCACCATGTTGGCCATGCTGGTCTCAAGCTCCTGACCTCCAGTGATCCACCCACCTCAGCCTCCCAAAGTGCTGGGATTACAGACATGAGCCACCATGCCTGGCCTAAATAATTATTTTTGAAAATTAATATGCATTTTACCTTGGTCTTCTTGGGGCCCAGAGTCAGATATTAGTTTTTTGGGAAAGTCATAGTGACCGATAAAAATGGAAATTGTGGCCCAGCATACTATTAAATTCCCCTTTTCCTGTGCTGATGCTTACTGCTGTCAGGTAAATGGAGATTATGAAGAGGGTACAAATGAATCACTAGCTTCTGGCTCAGGAAGTAGATACAGAGCAATAGGCCCGGTGTTGTACTCAACTTTAGTTCTGTCACCTGTTATCAGCATATGTCATTTGTTTCAGACCACTAGAATATACTTTCTCATCCACCTATACCATCTCCAAAATTTCCTTATGCTACCAAATTAAAAAATAAAACAAGATGAACTGTAAGGTTCCTTTTCATTCTGACAGTCTATTATTTTATCCCTCATCTATCTACCTCATCAAGGAGAATTGGTCACCACAATGCTTTGAGGACATACAATGGAAAAGTAAATAATATTATTAATAGCGTTGATACTAGGACCACAAAGTTAACGTCCTAAATGTGGAGAATGAGGGAAAATAATAACCATGTCATTTATAAGAAAAGAGTTAAAATTTAGCCTGAGCTTTAAACTGCTGGTCTTGAAATCAAGTGAACCAGAACATCTGAATCCTTCCCTGTTCCTGCCAGTCTGTTTTCTCATCCATATATTAGTAATAATAACAGGATTTACATTACATGGTTGTTTTGGTAAATGGGAAAGTGTCTGTGAAATCTTTTGCACTGTGAGTGGGACACGGTGATCACTTGGTGAATGGTGGTTAGCATTGCTGCTGCTTGAAATACCTGACCCGTCGCTATCAGCCGAGTCCAGAGATGCTACTGATTTGCATGTGCATAAAGTGCCACCAATTTCTGAAATGAATGTTCAAAGAAGACTAACAAGAAAATATGAAAAAGGTAGAAAGAATACTCCCTATCGCTACAAAAGGAATGTTAGTTCTGTATACAAAGTATTATTTTGGTGCAAATATACATACCTTTTGCATGTGGGGATATGACTGCTAATAAGCATTTTAGTCTTTGTGTAAAAAATGCATGATTTGTGCAGGCAGGCTATAATATGAAAATCCTGCATAGTCTATTTGAATCAGCAAGTGGGCAGCCACATTTATCTCTGTTTACTGCTGAATAGCTTTCATTGTTAATTCCATTTTCTATTCCTGTTGTGCATCTCACCCCTTAATTTAAATCTTTGACAAGCTAATTTAATAAAGGGAATGGTTTTTAGAGTGGAAAAAATAAATATCTTTACTCATCTTTTTAAAAATTATAATTAGTTTAAACAAAGACCTTAGGTATAGTTTCTGTGTTTATTAGATTTACCGTAAGAGAATATTTATGCTAAAAGATGACTTTTTCTTTAATTTTTAAGGTACAACTTTATAAAATAATTCCTTAACTATTTCTTCATTGTTAACATTTCATTCATATAAAGGAGTTGTATTTTGGGTCTTGGGATGAAAATATCCAGCTACCAGAGCAAAAGGGTTTTGGTCAATCAGTACAGAAAGAAACAGAATTTCAGAAGCAATAAAGTCCTGGAATGCCAAAATGCATCCTAATTTCTGGTGATATTCTGTTCTTGACAGTCACTAAAGACATGTTGATTATTCTTATAAGATTGTTCTGTTCTGAGTCCCTGCATCTTGGTTGTTCTAACTGAAAATGGCATTATCTATGAAATAGGAAAATAAAAAAACTATGAGGTATATATTAGCATGAATTCTGAAGGCACAGACAAACGTAAAAAACATGGATGGTGTGGAAAAATATTATAGTAAAGGAGTTATGATAAGGTACACCAAAGTACCTAAGAATAAAAGTAGAAAGAACCAACAATTAAACAAATTAGTTTCAAATTTAAAACATGGGTTTGGAGAAGACTAATATGAATAATACTGCTATAAATCACGATTTACAACATGAATATATATATATATATATATGTATGTCACTGAATAAAATAAAATATGTAGATAAATATATAGAACAACCAAGATGCAGGGACTCAGAACAGAACAATCTTAGAAGAATTATCAACATGTCTTTAGTGACTGTCAAGAACAGAATATCACCAGAAAGTAGGAAGCATTTTGGCATTCTAGGACTTTATTGTTTCTAAAATTCTGTTTCTCTCTATACTGATAGACTGAAACCTTTTTCCTCTGGTAGCTGGATATTTTCATCCTAAGGACCAAAATACTCTGTGTGTGTGTGTGTGTGTGTGTGTGTGTGTGTGTGTGTGTGTGTGTGTGTGTGTGTGTTTGTGTATGTGTGTATTCCATTTACCTGAAAGTTCAGTCACATTTTATTGGCCACAAATGGTCAGAAGCACAGTCTCATTTGTCATATTGATGGGCTGTTCATTACCAACTTAGACACTTCTCAGTACCAAGCTGAATACCCCAAGGAGTAGCCTGGGTATCAGCAGACTAGATAATGAATTCTCAACGCTTATTCCTGCAATACTGTTCCACAGGACTTATTCCTTCATGCTGTATCCACAGGACCCAGAACAGTGTCTGCCACACTAGACTCATGAAATAAACATTAATAAAGGATAAAAGGAAAAAATCCTATCCAACTAACAATTTAGTATCTTAGGTTAAAAAACAAAGCAACTTAAAGGCAATTTTTAAAATTTTTTCTCATATTCTACAAATTCTATTATGCATGGCTTCAGAAACCACAGAGAGCCAAATTTAGCTGTGTCAGTCACCTCCACCCCAGCAGTAGAGTTTCCCATGTGCTAACTGCCAACTAAGCCTCAACTGAAGTTCAAGTATTGAGTCTCAATTACTGAGTCCTAACCTAATTTTAGACAAATGTTCCATTTCCTTTCCTAGACTGGTCTACTAGCCTGAAACTCAGCCCACTTAACTGGAACACTGACTATCTATCCTTTTTACTAGTACCCTTACACAGTGAGGTTCTCTCCAGCCAATTATTGAGCGTCTGGTTGAACTTGAATAAACCTTCTTACAAGGACGATTTTACTATCAACTATGGGTAAAAAAAAAAAAAAAAAAAAAAATACCCCATTCCTTAACATACAAACTGAGGGGGCAGGAGGCAGGGGTAGGTGGGGAGCAGGGAGCAGAGAGAGAGAGAGAGAGAGAGAGAGAGAGAGAGAGGAAGAAAATGCACAGGTCCAGAGATGTCATTCAGGATGTCATCTCAGACACAGAAGTTTTTATCTCTGACCATGGTCCTTGGAGACCAGCCTCACAGAGACCACCATCCCAAAATACTGCAAAGTCAAACACATGCGATTGAGACACATTAGGTTTTAAGATACTCTCACAGAACTGCAATACTCCAACACAGACTTTAGCCATACTTTTCTAGCAATGTGAGAAACACAGGAGGCAGATGTGAGACCAGTTAAGTTCATAATGAACAAAGAATTAGAATAATAAGAAAAATGTTATATCTAAGTTTCTTCCCAGTGCATTAAATATATTCATATACTGAAAGAGTTAATGCTGTTTTCAAAGATGCCTGAATCCCACATCAGCACAAAAAGTCTGGATTAAGCTTCTCTATAACCAGCCTTGGGCTAGGAATTTGATACAATAGTCAAACAATTCTATCGATTATGTTAAGAGGATAAGAAAAAAACTCATCTTCTCTTTCTAGTAAGTATAATTTGGGGGATGACTGGAAACAAGTAAAGGACAACGTAAGACAGAATATAATCCAATGGAAACTTTAGTGGTACCCGTGTGTTATAGGAACTTAGAGACTGAAAAAGTTTCATGAGAGAGGTGCAATATGAGCTACACATGCAAAATATGTAAAAATAGCTCAGGCACCTGAAACATCAGATTTGTGAAAAATTGTCATCATATTTCATACTGTCTATCATGTGTGAGTATAATAGGTAATAGGTAAACATTTCAATGTCCATTGAACTATAATTACTCCACTTGAAATGCCTAGAGGTCTATTATCAGGTGATTCACAATTACATTTGATTGATTATTCTGAATTTAATGTTTTCTAAAACAATATTCAACCACTTCTTATTGTATTCCAGTGTCCAGAGCTTCTTGCTATGCCTACCTAGAGGTCCTTTATCTGAAGTTTAGAACAATCATTGTTCTTATTGTTATCAACTTCATGATAGATATTATGTTACCCCTTCACCTACTCCTAGTATGAAAACATCTTTAAAAGAAATATTTCATTGTGTTTTCTTTTCCTAAATCCTACTTGCTATTCAACAAATTTTGAAGGATGAAACTCTAATATTACTACTAAAATCATGCTGTTTTCAAAGATGCCTGAATTCCACATCAGCACAAAAACTATGCATTAAGCATTTCTGTAATCAGCCCTGGGTTAGGAATTTGATACAGTAGTCAAACAATTCTACCCATTCAGAGCTCAAAGAAGTAATAGTGAGAAAGCCAAGACAGAAATTTTCTGTGGTCTAAATCACCACACTTTTATGCAGAAATATTTTTAAATCTCTATCACTGAAAAGTTATTAGCTGTTATTATTAGCAGTTACACTTACATTTTGTTGCAGTACAACTAAAGCTAAATAAATCCTTAAGTTTGTTGTAACTCATAAAGTATGTTACCAAATATAAATATTATATTGACCTTTATGCAACATTGCTTGATATTACCCTATGTACTACTAATAGTCAAACTTTTAATGGAGATATTTTAGATTACCTCTTTTCTTTCTTTCCCAAACCTAATAATCTATATATTGCAGGTTATTTTACACATTTATATAACATACACAGACTAGTGCTATTGGGGGGACTATATGTCAAGTAAAGGACATGCCCATATGAAATGTGTAAAATTTCATGATAATTAGCCTAACTTTAAATCTAGTTTATCAAAATCAATCATGTTTTCATTTAAAAATATATTGATTGTATGTCTGTCACACACTAAATGTTTCTGTCCCCAAATTTTATATGGTGAAACCTCATCAGCAATGTAATGGTGTTTGGAGCCGGGTATTTGGGAGGTGATTCGTGTATAAGGACAGATTCCTTATGATGGGATTTATGCTTTTAAAAAAAGAGGCTCCACAGAGATTCCTTCCTCCTGTCAAATGAGCACACAGTGAAAACATGGCCCTCTAGGAAACAGGAAGCATGCTCTCACCAGACACAGAATCTTCTTCTGGCACCTTAATCTTGGAGTTGCCTCCAGAACTGTAAGAAATCAATTTGTGTTGTTTATGAGGCACCCAGTCTATGATGTTTTTCTATAGAAGCCCAAACAGACCAAGACAGTGTCAGACATTGTACTAGGTGTTGGTGTGTGATCGAATTAGGTGTGATTTCTTCCCTTCAGGAACTTACAACCAAGTAAAAGATTCAGATAAGTTAAGTCAGTGATTGTCTAAGTTCTGTGATTAAATGAAACACATCGTGCTGTGGGAGCACAAGGAGCCCCATCTAAATCACATAGTATAATTAGGAAAGGCTGGAAGAGGAGTGACTGGTCTAGTTGAGTTTTAAAGAGTAAGAATTAGAAAGAAAGAGGTGAAAGACTTTCCCAGTGGGAAAGCAGCAATAGCAAGAAGTACCAAAAAAAGTCCTCAAGAGACATAGTTAAGACCATGCTATGATCTTCACCATAATCTTAACCTCAGTCAAGACCATAGAACCATGCTATGATCAAAGATTTAAAATGCTATCCTGAAATCTCATGAGTCATCGCAGGAAAGCTAGTGGGGAATGGGTATAGATGTTCAGACACACTTCAAACTTAGATTTGCATCACTGGCAGAAATACTCTTTCAGATGTTTTTCTTATCCTTTCTTATTTTTTATTTTCACTTTCTTTCTAAATGGGAAAATAAGTTGGAAAAGCATAATTGATATTGCCTCTGCAGCTACATCTTCAGCATAGCATGATTATGTATTACTATCAACATGAGCATCATAGATAACAACACAATGTTATTTTATACTAATTGGGCATACTTTAGCACATTGTAAACCATAACTCTAGATATCCTGACATTGGTATGTATAAGATCTTGGAAATAGCTGTAATACTGTGATAAATGCAGTGAACATCAATGGAGAAGTACTAACGGTAACTGCCCAAACCTGCTGAGTGTTTAATTAATGAATGTTTGCAATTTTTGAGAGATTTAATATCAATTATTTTCTCAACCAATGGAACTTAATTCAAAACTTAAATATGTATTTCTAAACCAATCATTCCATGTGAAACTGATTAAGATGTGGAAGGCCCATGAAATATGAACCTTTTTAATATGTGAATACATGTTATGAAGATGACATTGGAAATTCCAACAAAAATCTAAAATAAGATAGTGGAAATTCAAAATTAATGTGTCCATGATTAAGATATAACTTTAACTCAGACAATTTACATTTGTATGTCGTATCTTCATTAGTTTCTATTAAGAATTAAACTCATTTAGGTGATTATATTTGGCTGAAAATATTCTGGTGTAATGCCATGGTGTTCTTTGGTAAATTCATAAAAAATTATCAAGTGCTTTTGTTGGTTCATAAACAATTATAAAATACTTCACATTGTATAATCACTGGAAAGAGAAAAAAGCTATCACAGATCTTAGCCAATTAAAGAGCTTACAATTTAGTATCAAAAAAACTAGGAAAAATTAATGTCAAATAGAAACATGTAAAATAAGATAATATAAATAAATGACTAAGTAAGTGTCAAGGAAATAAAGAATATAGGAAAGATATGAACTAGAATTTTTCAAGGAGAAATGGTTCCACCTACACTTGAAGAAAATAGTACCAATTGTTGAGCAGGAAAGAGTGAAAATATTTTAGGTGAAATACACGTATATATATGTATTTCATATATATATTTACACACACACAACAGCAAAGTCATGAAAACAATAATTATCAATGTAGTTAGATGTTGTTGGGGATGAATTTAAGTGGTTCGCTTGAAATAAATAGATTAATCATTAATAATTAAAGATGAATTTTGAGAAACGAATCTGAGACTCTGAGTATGATTTAATGAAAATCTTTAAAGTTAAACTTTAATACAAACTTTGATGTTAAAACTAACTAGGACACCTTTAAAAGAGTGAAATAATATATATAAGAATTGGAGTCCCAGAGATTCTGGTATGTTGTATCTTTGTTCTCATTGGTTTCAAAGAACATCTTTATTTCTGCCTTCATTTCATTATGTACCCAGTAGTCATTCAGGAGCAGGTTGTTCAGTTTCCATGTAGTTGAGCGGTTTTGATTGAGTTTCTTAGTCCTGAGTTCTAGTTTGATTGCACTGTGGTCTGAGAGACAGTTTGTTATAATTTCTGTTCTTGTACATTTGCTGAGGAGTGCTTTACTTCCAATTACGTGGTCGATTTTGGAGTAAGTACGATGTGGTGCTGAGAAGAATGTATATTCTGTTGATTTGGGGTGGAGAGTTCTATAGATGTCTATTAGGTCTGCTTGCTGCAGAGATGAGTTCAATTCCTGGATATCCTTGTTAACTTTCTGTCTCGTTGATCTGTCTAATGTTGACAGTGGAGTGTTGAAGTCTCCCATTATTATTGTATGGGAGTCTAAGTCTCTTTGTAAGTCTCTAAGGACTTGCTTTATGAATCTGGGTGCTCCTGTATTGGGTGCATATATATTTAGGATAGTTAGCTCTTCCTGTTGAATTGATCCTTTTACCATTATGTAATGGCCTTCTTTGTCTCTTTTGATCTTTGATGGTTTAAAGTCTGTTTTATCAGAGACTAGTATTGCAACCCCTGCTATTTTTTTTCTCCATTTGCTTGGTAAATCTTCCTCCATCCCTTTATTTTGAGCCTATGTATGTCTCTGCATGTGAGATGGGTCTCCTGAATACAGCAGACTGATGGGTCTTGGCTACAGTAACCAAAACGGCATGGTACTGGTACCAAAACAGAGATATAGACCAATGGAACAGAACAGAGTCCTCAGAAATAATACCACACATCTACAGCCATCTGATCTTTGACAAACCTGAGAGAAACAAGAAATGGGGAAAGGATTCCCTATTTAATAAATGGTGCTGGGAAAATTGGCTAGCCATAAATAGAAAGCTGAAACTGGATCCTTTCCTTACTCCTTATACGAAAATTAATTCAAGATGGATTAGAGACTTAAATGTTAGACCTAATACCATAAAAACCCTAGAGGAAAACCTAGGTAGTACCATTCAGGACATAGGCATGGGCAAAGACTTCATGTCTAAAACACCAAAAGCAACAGCAGCAAAAGCCAAAATTGACAAATGGGTCTAATTAAACTAAAGAGCTTCTGCACAGCAAAAGAAACTACCATCAGAGTGAACAGGCAACCTACAGAATGGGAGAAAATTTTTGCAATCTACTCATCTGACAAAGGGCTAATATCCAGAACCTACAAAGAACTCAAACAAATTTACAAGAAAAAAACAAACAACCCCATCAAAAAGTGGGCAAAGGATATGAACAGACATTTCTCAAAAGAAGACATTCATACAGCCAACAGGCACATGAAAAAATGCTCATCATCACTGGCCATCAGAGAAATGCAAATCAAAACCACAATGAGATACCATCTCACACCAGTTAGAATGGCGATCATTAAAAAGTCAGGAAACAACAGGTGCTGGAGAGGATGTGGAGAAATAGGAACACTTTTACACTGTTGGTGGGATTGTAAACTAGTTCAACCATTATGGAAAACAGTATGGTGATTCCTCAAGGATCTAGAACTAGATGTACCATATGACCCAGCCATCCCATTACTGGGTATATACCCAAAGGATTATAAATCATGCTGCTATAAAGACACATGCACACGTATGTTTATTGCAGCACTATTCACAATAGCAAAGACTTGGAATCAACCCAAATGTCCATCAGTGACAGACTGGATTAAGAAAATGTGGCACATATACACCATGGAATACTATGCAGCCATAAAAAAGGATGAGTTTGTGTCCTTTGTAGGGACATGGATGCAGCTGGAAACCATCATTCTTAGCAAACTATCACAAGAACAGAAAACCAAACACCGCATGTTCTCACTCCTAGGTGGGAACTGAACAATGAGATCACTTGGACTCAGGAAGGGGAACATCACACACCGGGGCCTATCATGGGGAGGGGAGAGGGGGGAGGGATTGCATTGGGAGTTATACCTGATGTAAATGACGAGTTGATGGGTGCAGCACACCAACATGGCACAAGTATACATATGTAACAAACCTGCACGTTATGCACATGTACCCTACAACTTAAAGTATAATAATAATAAATAAATTAAAAAATAAAAATTAAAATTAAAAAAAAGAAAGTAAAAAAAAAAAAAAGAATTGGAGTCACTATATATAAGAAGAAAGCAATAAATCCAAACATTAGCCCAGGTTTGTTTTGTGGGGTTTGCTTGAGGGTGGCGGCTTTAGCAATAAGAAAGAATTATATCATTAGAGAGTGGTCCCAAGGTACAGCAGGAAGAAAAAATAGAATAGAATAATAAAGCCTAAGAATAAAAGTCTAACATATAAAGAAATGTGAGGAAGGAAGGCATGCTAATACTTGTGAAGGAGCAGATGGAAAAGGTGTCTTTAAAGAAGGAAGGCAACTAGCTTAGTTTTCTGCATTATACTTCGGCTGTGCCTAATGTCCAGAAGACTTCAAAAACAGTGTGAAAGACTAAAATATCTAGATTCATCCACTGGGAGATCATTTCAAAACTTGGAGAAGCCAGTTACTCTCTGCACGATCAAATGCTGAGAAATGAGGAAAAAAGATTAAGTATTGAAGGCTGTTGTTAAAGGTCAGGAGAACAAAAGAGAAACAAAGAGGGCAGAATAAAACAACCAGTGATAGAGAAAAGATTATACAACAAAGCATAATTTATTCTAAAAAGAAAATAATTTATTTTTCTTTTTCCTAATCTTTAGAAGCTTTGAAAAATCAGTAATTTAAAGGAAACTTTTTATTGTGGTAAGAACACTTAACATGGATCTACCTTCTGAAATTTTTAAGTGTGCAGTACAGTATTGTTAGCTATATACACGAAGTTGTTCAGCAGGTTACTAGAAAAACTTAATTATTTTGCATTACCAAAACTTTATACCTATTTATGTCTATGACACATTAATATACTCCTGAATTTGTGTTATAACTCCAGAGGTTAAAAATGAACCACAATTGAATTGTGTAGTGTGGATAAAATTGATGACTCTGCATAAGTGGTTGAGAAATTTCTGCTATTCTGGCACAAACTTTTAGTAATTGAAAGCTATCAAAGTCTTTGCCAGACTGTTCAGTGATGAAAAGTCCCTGGGAATAGGTAATAAGAGGGTTGTGTTCTTAATGTAACTAAAGTACCAGGTGACATCTATTTGGGTTACTATTATAATTATGCACTTTTATATATTAGGTACTGTGAGACCTGAAGAGTCTTGCAAGAAAAATAATAAAGGAAAGAAGAAGGGAGGAAGGACAGGATGGAGGGCTTTTCAAAATTGGGGGGCCAGAAGAAAAGGAGTTATGGTTTATCAGGCTCCAGTCCCCAAAATGGACTTGGGAGAATGGCCATTTTAGAATGATTTGACTCCTCTCCTTTGTATGACTTATCCTGGATGGAACTCAGTAAAGACATGGAAGAGAAAGAACATCATGTCTCTTGGAGTAGATGAAAAGGAAGATGATGACCACAGTGCTGGCCCCTCTGAGGCACTGCTTGATGCAGCCTGCTCCAGGGTCACTGCCCATCACTCCATTCCTCAGTGCCTGTTATTCAGGAGTGATATCACACAGCTAGCTGTCTTAGTTTGCATGCACTGCTACAACAAATACCTCAGACTGGTTACTTTATAAATAATGCAAATTTATCGCTCATGGCCCTGGAGACTGGGAAGTCCATGATCAAGGTGAAAACAAATTCAGTTCCAAAGGCTGCTCTCCACTTCCAGGATGGTGCCTTGAATGCTGTGGACTCACATGGCAGAAGAGAAACTAAAGGGTAAAAGGGAATAGCTGGTTCTCTCCAGCCCTTTTACAAAGTCAATAATCCCATTTGTAATGACTGAGCCCTCATGACTTAATCTTACCTTCTAAAGACCCACCACCTCTTGATACTATCACATTGGGTCTTAGGTTCATCCTATGAATTCTGGGGAACACATACATCCAAACCATGGATATCTTTATAATTTACAGAAGAAAATATCACTTTGAAAGGAAAGAGAATTTGCTCTAGAGTGTACAAACCTTTTATTGTCATAGAAGGAAATATTTACTTTAACAAAATTTAAGTTTTACAATATTCCATACTTCATACTGTTTTCATTGTTAGTGGACTAAAATTCTGGGCCATTAACATTCAAGGTTTGGACATTAGACAGGTCTATTATTTCCAGGGCCATATTTTTTTATGTTGGTTCCCTTTCCTTTGAGCCTGTCATGGGGGATATGGGAGAAACTGAGAGTGAGAGAAGAAAAAGAAGAGGTGAAAAGATACAAAAGAAAAGTTTGTGTCATACAAATAATACATTTTAAGGAGCTCAAATGTTCTTGATAACTTTTTCTATTACAAGTTTAGGTAGGGAAACACTGGCAAGGCTCTAAACAAACCTCAGACTACAGCCTTATGAATCTAAATGGATAAATAGTCCAGTGTTACCATCAAATATATTCATGGACAATTGGTTACCATTTTTATATGTAATAGCAAAATTTTCTGCCAACAAGAGTCAGTGTTCAGATAAAATAGTATTTTTAAAAATATGTGAGACATTTAAAACTATGGTTAAATTTGTTTTTACCTGTAAAAAAGTCATTAGCAAGTACTAGACAGTTGCAAGTGTGTTACAAATAAACACTACATGAAAACACTGTAAATATCTGTATAATCACAGAAGTTAGTTGGACCAAAAAAATTGTTGTTTTTTAAAAAAAAGTTAACCTGAAAAAGAAAACTATATACCAAAAAGGAAGATGAATATATCTACATAATCGATTACTTCATTTTTCAAGTTCATTCTGTTCTCTGCCTTAAGTCCCATGTTCCATGACTGTGGCTCCAGAGAGAGTAAGCAAGAATCAGAGGAAACTGGGAGAGGTGGACACCAACCCTCACAGGTCAATGATTTTGATGTGTACCAAACATTAAAAGCAGAGAAATGAAGGTATAATGGAACATCTCCCAAGGGGAGAATAAAATGAGTCCTAAAATAATACATTACATATTGGTTTTGGTGAAATGTTGCAGAGAAACAGGCTGTCCTTCAGCAGTGTGGTTAGGTTACCCATTAGGCTGATTTGTGCACATACAGTTTAAATCAAGAAAGGATCCTTGTCCTGATTTCTTCGTGCTCCTAAGGGGAACAATAATTGAAAGCAGAAGTTAATACTACTTATTGACCATGTGAGATCCTTGAATAATATTAAGTGTGGTATCATTCGATTTATCCATCCCTTTTCTGCTGCCTGACAGAGTTATTTCTCTTCTGTTATTCCTTGGCAATCTAAGGAAAATATATTATGGTTACAATATCTAGTAGTTTTAAAAATGTATTCAATTATTTTTGCAGTGCTTCTGATAGCTGTAACACTTTGCTAACCTTAGACAAATTGACTACAGGATTAATGTAATCATTTCTACAGAAAGTATTTCAAAGCTTTAAAATGACAGCGTTCTAAAATAAGATAGTGATTCCCTGACACAGGAAAGAGCTAAATGGACAAGTTTTTCGTTCTGTGTCCTTTCCTCTGCTTCAGAGGTCATTTTGTATTTGAGCTCTCCTTAGGCTTTCATTTGAAACTGCACGGGATCACAATGATTATCAGAAAATGAAAGATTCAACAATGATGAAATGTCATTTAACATTCTTGCTGATTGTCTTCCCCTCGCCAAGAAAAAAAGTGTCTCTTATGGAGATGCTGACAATTTATGCTCAATATTTGAAAGCATATTGGCCTAAGAAAAGGGTTCTCACATTTCAGTCACAAATTTTATTCACAGCTAGGGAGTTACTGAAGAGAACTACTTAGTCTGCAGAAGCAAAGCCTGAAAAGTAAGTGAGTAGTTTTAAGCTTTTTGAGACAACCAAGCCATAAGATCACATTTTATCTTACATGCTACAACAAAAAGGAACAAGACAATGTCTAGAAATTAATATGTACTTTTTTAGTCAACATAAAAAGGAAATTTGAGAAAGATATATTATTCAGCCTTAAAAAGGAAAGCAATCCTGATATGTGCTACTAATGGATAAACTTCGAAGACATTATGCTACCTGAAATAAACCAGTCAAAGAAGGATAAACACTATGTGATTTCACTTATATAAGGTACCTAGAATAGTTAGTCATACAGACAGAAAGCAGAATGCTGGTAGGCAGGAGTTGAGAGAGAGGGAGGAATGAGGATTGATTGATTAATGGTATGGAGTTTCAGTTTGGGAAAATGAAAAAAATTGGAGACGGACAGTAGCAATGATTGCACAGCAATGTGTACTCACTTAATGCCTCTGAACTGTACACTTAAAATGGTTAAAGTAGTAACTTGTATGTTATTTATCTTACAACAATTTTAAAAAAATAAAAATAAGAGGAAATGGGCAGGAGATAGTTAGATATTGGAGAATTGTGAGAGGAATGGGATCAGAACAGGAAGCAAACATTTGCTTAGCCACTGCTTACTCTGTAACGGCCATAATTCTAAGCTCAAAGCTCCTCTTGTCATCCCTGGCCCCACAGATTCTGGTCTGCACCTTGACTGAGATAGGTACAGGGAAGCAGTCTGAGCTCCACTGTGGATTGCCCAGACACAAACCAAGTGTTGCTTATTTTTCCTTAAAATGCTGCAGGATTGAGCTTGACATTCTCCTGTCATTGCCTTTTTCTCTTTAGGTCCCATTCAAGCAAAGCAGGAAGCCACTCTTAAAGAGACAAAGAAATCTGGACTCAGCCCAGTACACTCAGAGTGCTAATTTCTTGACCTTTGTGGGAAACAAACTAGATTCCATTGAACTGTACAGTAGTCTCATTGAAAACAGACCTTAGAATGTGTATTACTCAAGTATTGTTTGTGGACCACATCTTGAAAATTGCCTATCTAAACTACTCACAAAAAGACCAAGGCCATTCAAGGCTTTTCAAAGGAAGGTCATTAACTGTGTTCCAGAATTATCTTCCATTTTGCTGATAGTCAAATCAGAGCAAATCATCTAATTTGGTGAAGAATAGATCTAGTACTGGTATCAGGATGATGGTCTCGATACAGAACTTCTCATTTCCAGAAATGATGATAAAAGATAGATGATATGAAAGAGTTGAAGTACAGGGAGCTTTGCTGTAATATTTGTTTTTAAACCATGAATTCTGTTGCAAAGTAATTGATATACTATTGAATAATTTAGAAATAGCACGAATTTTCAGTATTCTTACACATAAATTCATCTGAAAAAACATTAGTTGAGCACAAAACACTCACCTCCGTGAACCCAGCTGAACAGACACATGCAACACCCCACTCCCAAAACACACACACACACACACACACACACACACACACACACATCGCAGTATATTGCCTTGGTTCACCAGTCATCGTGGTCCATCTATATCTAGTGTTAACAATGTTCTGTATGATTTCAGATCACCCTCCCTCTACTCCATCACATTAATGCACATGCTGTAATCCTTCCAAAACCCACTTCCACAAGCAAATATTAAGTCTTCTTCAAGACCAACTGCCACATTTATTATAGTATTTATATAGCTTTTAATAGTTTAATTTGTGTAAAATTATGCTACTGTTTTATTAAGATCCTATTTTTAAATGCATGTATGATGAAAAGTTTTTAGTGCTACGCACCAACCCCAGTTTTTTCATAAGCCCTAGGGTTTCTATTGTGTAATTAAGTGTACTACAGTGATTTTTAGGCACACATATGTATTAGAGAAGAAATGGTTGTATTACGTAAGTTTCTGTCACAGTATTACTCTCTGTTGATTCACAGCCCAAAGATAATGTGCCTTCTTTATCTATAATGGCCCATAGTATATTTTTCTTCATGAGGTCTCCACTTGCAAGGTAGCATATAAGATTTTACTCTCATGAAGCATCTCTTATTTTATAAAGAAATGGCCTTCTAGGCCCTCTCCTCAAGAATCTCAAACAGAAACTGCAAAATCTCTGTAATTTTGTCTTTCACTTCATTCTAGTCATTGGACCTAATGTGTATAGATCTCACTACTATCCAGTGCTTCCATCCCTGTCTCCTTTCCATATCCCTTGGGCCTAAAAGTATGTGACTTTCATTCCTGTGTTTTTTTAGCCTGGACTTCTCTTATATATTATTCCTCTTCCAGGTACAACTAGCCTCATGGTTCAGCCAGATTGATGCAAGCAATAGGCACTCCAGGCTATAGAAGAACCTATGATTGAGCTGCAGGGTATCTCTTGACATTAACTAGCATAAAGAATTGGAGGAAATCCTTTCATCTCTCAACAAAGCCTGGCTTTAAAGATTATATTTTACCTTCAGTCTCAAAAATCCTACTTTGGATATCAAAATTTAAAAGTTGATTATTTCTTTTTGCATTCTTGCAATAACAATTTGAATTCTCTCCAAAGACAGAATATGCCTGTCACAGGATGGGGAAAGTCACTCAAGAGGAAATGTAAAAGAATGGCAATAACAATTAATGTTTTCCAACAGATATTAGCTCTATCACATATACTATATGACCCTCTTCTCTTTGAGTTGGCATAGATACTGTATTTTATATGATACTTAAAAATATAAACATTGAAAAACATAAAACTGAAATTTTAATAATGTTTAGAGCACATTGAGAAAAATCTCACCTTCCTCAAATCCTCAGATTTATGTCAGAAAATTTTGCTAAGTGTAATTTTCTACCCTAGATAAAGCATAGCCATTTCTTCATCAAGTCAAACCCAAGTACAGTATTTGACAAAGAGGAAATAAGAGGATCAGTCCTGGTCCATGAAAAGAAGTCCTGTGGCCTTTCTACTGTATTGAACTATACCACCAAACTTTACTCTTGAAAGACAGATTTCCTCATAACTTGTGAGTAGAGAAATAAATATTTCCTAATAAGAAATTACATACAAATGTTCCACTATTCCCCTAGGATAGTTCAACAAGAAACTAGCTCCATGCATAAAGTTGAAGAAATTTGTTGGAGTTGACTTAAATTTCAAATTCTTAATAATAAAGTCATTTAAAATAATAAAATTTACTTAATAACCAAATATATTACTATTTAAGATTGTTACTGTCTACTGTAAATTTTTATGTAGATAATGTAAGGACACTTACTTTATGTAAATTATTCAATTTAGAAAAGTTATACATTCAAGTCTTTTCTTAGGTTAGGTTCAATTAATTGCAAATTAATGATCACACATTTATTTGGAAGAGTAGGAATAATAAGCATTGTGCTCTGTAACAAAATTAATACAAAATATCATTTTTATCTGAGCATAAAAACAGTCTGCAGGATATAATTTTTCAGTGACAAATATACCATATGTCCATTTAAAATTAGATTATGAAGAATAAGTTGAAGAGTCTAATATTTGTTTACAATGTTTAGGAGTATGTTTAAATAGAAGGCAAAAGCATGATTGTTTTCTCTTTTAATGTTTTTCTGAATTTTGATACCCTTTACTCTGCAGCATCCAACAAAATGTTTTATGTTAAAAAAAAAAGGTGTTAAAAAGTGTGTGTGGAGAAAAATGAATAAAAATATTTTTATTGGAAAAAATATTTAGATTAATAGTACATTCTTTTTAAAAACCAGTTTATATGTTAGGTAATTGTTTTGAAGTAAGAGCAATATCATGTCTCCTTTGACTAATGCTCAAGTTAATTTTAAGAGATTGAATTTCTCTCTATAGTTAATCTCATTTACAGAGTTAATTATATTGTCTTAAACACTTATGACATTAAAAATATAACTTTAGTACATGTGATTCTCTCAACATTTTAAATATCAGAAAGTGCAGACAAGCCTAGGGAGCATACAGTCTTCCTAAGAACATAAGCAGTTCTTGTAAAGATTTCTAAATTGTATTTAATACCTCAAATAAAGTGAATACACTGTATATTTTTAAGTTGAACAGAAAAATAATAACAGTGACTTGATTTATCATCTCTCTAATTATTTGTTAATCTTTTCAAGGTTTTACACATACTTAGGAACACAGTTACTATTGTAGACAGAATCTAAGATCATGTGATAGACATTTATTACTTAATCACATATTTGAGCCACCCCCCACCCCCCTCCAAAAAAAAATAACCTGGGACCTTACGTTCTTTTGGTTTCAAACTAAGTTACAAGTAAATACCCTGAAAGTTTTTTGTAGTTGGTTTCTATCTGCTTGTTCAAAAACGAAGCCAAATCCATGTATATCTGCCGAGAATTAGTTTTGTAACTTGGTGAATCACTTGTCTCCTCTGTCAAATGTTATCTTAATACTTTTTAAACTGCTTTTAGCTGTTTGGGTAGAAAGGTAGAATTCTTCAATCCCACTTAGGTTTCAGGTATATTCCAGCACCACTTGAATTAATTTATTTAATCTTACTGACTGAAAGGATTCTTCGTTCTTTTCATATTATTTTATCTTTTGACTGTTGGCCATAATTCAGCAGAGTATATGAACACAAGCATATATTTGAAGGTAGGAATGGTAGGTCTGTAGTGGAATGTCAAGCGCAATTGACCTAATTGTCAAATAAAATGTGCAGCTTCCAGTTGACATGGTATGAGCTTGAATGATATTTGGGTAATATAGATGAAGGATGGATAAGATAGGAGAGTAGCAGCTCAGATGAAAAATGGGAAGATCTAAATCAAGCCTGGCTCTTATATTCAATCTTTGGAAGATCTCTCAAGGATGAGATGATCTATTGTAATCCTGCCCCATCTTCCTAATTCTGAAATTCTTTGAGTTACTTAAAAAACAAAGGAAGCTATATACTGTCTTGAAAAGTTTCTGAAGCCAGTAACTACTATTGAAAAAGATGAAGCTAACAGTAAAACATCTCTTTCTCATGTTATCATGCAACCTGAATGATTCACTTTAAATAGATTTACTTTGTATCTTAACTCCAAACTATGCTAATATTTAATCCTTGACCAGAACCTTGGAATTTTATATTGGTTGAATGCAAATGATCACTAATTAGATTTATGTAACCATAATGAACATTTTTGAAATACTATTACCAACACAAGATATTACTGTTTAACCTAATGATTATATTTTGATGTAGGTTTTGATCCAGTGAAAAATATCAATGAGCCGGCATTTCCCCGCCTTCTCTTGTTTTGTTTATGTCCTTTGTCTCTTTTCTACTTTCCTTGGCAAACTAAAGTTCCCCTAACACCTTCTTGTCTGCAATTACTTGATCATATTTGTTTTTGCTACTTTCTGAAAAGAGAATTTTCAGTAATGGCAGTAGCACTACTCTGAGAATTGAATTCCACAATAAGTTAACCTCTCTGCTGTCAAGCAATTAAACAAAGTACTAAAGTTAAAAACAAAAACAAAAACAAAAAAAAACTTGTATCCCAAATGTTCAAAAATGCAGATTGAAATCCAGACACAGGATCCTTTGATAACAGATAATGGGAATTACTGTAAAAAAAAAAAAAAAAAGTATTTTTTCCAATGGTTCTCAGCCTAAACACTGTTATTGTTGAAAGCCTTTTCACTTCTTATCCACATTATTCTAATAGTGTCTGAACTGATCTCTCTGCCTGATATATTTGCTTATACCAATTTTTTTACAGACTTCTGGCCATATGGCTTTGCCTTAAATGCAATTCTGCACCTGTTACCTTCCTTTTGAGTCTAGTATTCATTTGTTTCACAAGTCACTGGGGAGCACCTACTATGTGCTGAGAATCTGGCATTTTCTCTTAGGAGAAGTCACCAATAAATATAATATCCCACATACTATGAAAGAGGTAAACCTAAACATCATAGACAAGGTTTTCTCACCAAGAAGTCAGGAACAAGTGTCCCCAAGAAGTGATAGCAAAACTCAGTTAAATGAGTCAGACAAAAATTCACAGGACATAAATTAGTAAGAGAAAGAATGTAGCATTGGGAGAGCTGAGGATCTATGTGAAGCAGGTTCACTGTGCACTGGTTACCAATTTGTCTGAGTCTAGGGAGACAGAACACACTTATAAGCAACAAGTTACATGAAGCAGATGTATCACTTACGGATAGGCAGCAAGAAACAATAGAAGCCCAAGATTTATTGTGAGCTGAATTCAATTCTGTGAACAGAAGTCCAGCATTCATTGTGGTCGAAAGCTGCCCAGGGAGGATGAGCTCTGGGCTGCGCATGGCCCCACTTACACCACAGATGTGGAACTCTGAGAGGCAGCTCATCCTGGGTTATATACCTTGCAGTCACATAAATCGCTGAGCTAAATTAGTGAAGGACATTCTGCTCTGGGAGAAGCCTGGAACAGAACCTAGCTGCTCCAGCCAGTGAGCCTTATCTCAGGATGCTGTACTCTCAGCACACTCTGTGATTATTCTTAAGAATTACACATAAGAAAGAGGAAAGAATTGGGTCACTCCAGAGCCAGCCAGAAAACTGTCCTGCAATCTCCAGTACAGTAAAAACCTTGTTACCTTATATAATCAGAACTGTTGCTGATTAAAGAGTTAAAGAGAAGAATTTTTTTTTTTTTTTTTATAAAATGATACATCAGTCTTGTATTGGATACAGATTAGGCAACAAAACAAAATACAGCGGTTTTTAACAAGATAGAAATTACCTTTACACATTAGTCTGAACACAACCTATCTCGGACTGATGTGGTAACTTTTATAAGGACCCAGGTGCTTTCTATAAAGCTGTTGTTTTTACCCTTCGTGTGGTGGCCTCTGGCTCCTGATTGAAGATGATCAATCAGCCATTCCAGCCAGTGAGAGGGAGTGTGGTCCACCTGCTCTCAAGCTCACTTCTGAACTCATGTTGAAATGTAATCCTCAATTTGCCAGTACTGAGAGATGGGGCATTTAAGAGGAAATGAGGTTATGAGGGCTCTGCTCTTATGAATGGACTAATTTATTCATAGATTAATGGATTGATAGGTTAATGGATTAATGGGTTATTATGGGAGTGGGACTGATGGCTGTATGAGAAGAGGAAGGGAGACCTGACCTAGCATGCTCAGCCCCCTTACCATGTGATGGCCTGTACCACCTCAAGACTGTGCATAGGGTCCCCACTAGCAAGAAGGCCCCCACCAGATGTGGCCCCTTGACATTGGACTTCTTAGCCTCCATAACTGTAAGAAATAAATTCTTTTTCTTTACACTTCACCTAGTTTCAGGTATTCTGTTATAAGCAACAGAAAATGAACTAAGACTCCCTCTTTTTCTTCCCTGCATTTATCTTGCTGATGTGGGGAGGATAGGAAAGAAAGTGACTACAGTCACTGTCTTTGTACATACCTGCCCTTGGGAAACTGTTAGTCCTTTATTGGCCATATCACTGTGCTTTTCACCTATTTCCTGTGACCATGATAAGTATGGTGAAAACCATAAGCTTTGGCAGTTTGCATGTGATAATAAGCCTGCAGGTATATGGAATATAAGAGTTGAGACTTGGGAGCCTCTGCCTAGATTTCAGAGGATGTATGGAAAAGCCTGGATGTCCAGGCAGAATACTGCTACAGGGCTGGAGCCCTCACAGAAAACCTGTACTAGTACAGTGTAAAGGGGCAATGTGGGGTTAGAGTTCCCACACTGAGTCCCCACTGAAGCACTGCTTAGTGGAGCGGTGAGATGAAGGCTACCATCCTCCAGCCCCCAGAATGGTAGATCCACTGGCAGCTTGCACTGTGTGCCTGGAAAACCCATAGGCACTCAATGCCAGCCCCTGAGAGCAGCCATGACCACAGGGGCAAAACTGTCCAAAGCCTTGGGAATCCACCCCTTGCATCAGTGTGCCCTGAATGTGGGACATGGAGTCAAAGGAGATTATTTTGGAGTTTTAAGATTAATAAATTCCCTTCTGGGTTTCAGAATTGCATGGGGCCTGTGACTTCTTTCTTTTGGCCAATTTCTCCCTTTTGGAATGGTAATGTTTACCCAACTCCTGTAACTCCATTGTACTTTGAATGTATCTAACTTGATCTTTATTTTACAGGCTCACAGGCAGAAGGGACTTGCCTTGTCTCAGATAAGACTTTTGACCTTGGACTTTTGAGTTAATGCTAGAATGAGTTAAGACTTTGGGGGACTGTTGGCAAGGTATGATTGTATTTTGCAATGTGAGAAGGATGTGAGATTTTGGAGGGGCCTGGGCAGAATGATATGGTTTGGATTTGTGTCCCTGCCCAAATCTCATGTCAAAATGTAATTCCCAGTATTAGAGATGGGGCCTGGTGGGCAGTGCCTGGATCATGGGGATGGCAGATTTCCTCCTTTGGTGCTATTCTCATAATAAAAGTTCTCATGAGATCTGATTGTTTAAAAATGTGTGGCACCTCTTCCCCACCCTTTCTCCTACTCCAGCCAGGTGAAGTGCTGGCTCCCCTTTTGCCTTCTGCCATGATTGAAAGTTTCTTGAGGCCTCCCCAGAAGCATGCTAGCATCATGTTCCCTGTACAGCCTGTGGAACTGTGAGCCAATTAAACTTCTTTTACTTATAAATTACCTAATCTGAGGAATTTCTTTATAACAATGTGAAAATGGACTAATATACCAGGTTGAACAATTTTTGGCAAGTCTATTGCTACCAATTAGAATTCTCCTTCATAGGTAACTCATACTAGTTGTAGGTGGACCTAGGAAGAATCTGTCTTCTATACCTCTCTGGAATTATGAATTCATACTGGTGATTCTTGTCCCTCTCTACTTAGACATTCCACTTTACCCTCTCCTCAGTTTCCTTTCTCTTCTCCAGGTAGCATCAGATAAGCCACATGATTAAGTATAAATGCAATGGTGAAACTGACTATCAGTCTTTCTTTCATGTTGAAATCTTCACACTTGAAGAGTGTTTTTCTAAGGATATCCTGTCCTTGGCAGGATGTTCACCAGTTGGGTACCATTCTCTCCTTTTTCAATGTAGAAATGAAAGGAGAAGACAGTTCACAACTATTGCATGCTCTCAAAAGGCAACTTTTCACATCCCAATACCTCCTCTTTTACCGAATAGGGACAGAGAGATGAGGAGGAAAGATTACTGATAGATGCTACCATGCAGTAGGTTTTGTGGGGAGGTGGATGGCAATAAGAAAAAGAAGACCAGTAACCATTGAGTACTCATATTCCAGGTTCTCTTCTAAGTGTTTTATACATATTAATTCATTTAATTCCTCCCAAAGCACTATGAGATAGTACAAATTTCTTTTTGGTGGATGTGCTTAGGTAACTTGCCCAAGTTTACAGTCTTACAAGAAGTGGAGCTAGAATTTGATCCAAGGCACTCCAGTTCTAATGCCTGGCTCCATGAGCAACTATAGGTGCTTAGGTGCTATGGAGGATTGAGGTGCAACTGTCAAGATGACTCAGGAAGACAGCAGATGTGCAATGAAGTAGCTGTTGAAACATGACAAACACAACATAGTATGATACTAGAGAGTGGGTAGATAAGAAAATAATGCTGGTGTGGCCCATCAGATAAAGAAGCAGTCATATCTCCTAAAAACAGGTGCTATGTCTCACAAACCAAGTAGCAGTCTTTTTGTATAGACATGGTGGGAAAATTGTTGTTAACCCCACATCAGTGTTGTCTGCCACAAATACACAAATGAATAACAGGCTGTCAACAGAAGCACCTTCTCAAGGTATCAAATAAAATGATGTATATCAGGTACTTTAAATCTCCATAGTCCCCTTTGTTTATATTTGCTATATCACTGTGCCCACATATTCAACAAACTCTATAACCGTAAATAAACTGGACTTCAGTCCTGTGACATCACATAACATGTTTGAATATTTTCTAGACAGAATTGGCAAATTGTTTTTACTGAATGAATAGAATTTGCAACATAATCATGTTAGTATGTGTGTGAGTGCTGTATCTGTATAAAAGTGCCTTGTTAAGTGATAAGAAATCATCTGCCAATCTTATGTTTCTTACTATTTAATCATATATATATTAAATTTTTACACTAAGGTGATAATAGAATTATGTGACCACAGTAGAAATACAAGAGGATTCTAATTCTATAATATCATGCCTAAAATTGTAATCCACTTAGTTTAATCATTCTTCATTGCAAATGTTTTATAACTTGACAGATATTATTTAAAAAGGCAAAATATGGCATATTATTAAAAAAATCCTCTTATCAAGTGTTCTTGGCATTTGACAATGCCATTAAGCTAAAAGTATTGAAGACAGAGTTTTAAATCATGTGAAGCTGTGGGTAAGCTGATCTTTTCCAAAAAGATTTACAGAAAATGTGTTTTAGTTTATTGCCATGAACAAATGGAGGCAACCTACATTTTCTTGAATTTTTGAGATTAGTAATATATCCATAAAGTAGCAGTGTCATACATTATCTGTACCAATGTACCATGGATTATATTACCCCTATGGCACCTATTTCTCACCTCCCCCAAAAAAACCAGTAAGAATATTTGAAATATGGAGTGATAAAATGCTTCAGACAATTTTCCAGATACCTAATTTCTAAGCAAAGAAGACAAAACACAAAGTAGAGCAAATAACAGAGGTTTGAGGTAAGAAGATATAAAATTTCTTCATAGATGGCCATCAAAATGAACAGAAAGAGATTGCAGGATCAGTGCACCAAACTGCCAAGACAACTTCAGTAAATAGTTTAGAACACATAGCAGCCCCCACTCCATGGCTAACGATAATTAAATCCTAGTCACAAGCTGCTCCTACAATTGAAAAATGTTGATTTTGCTAGCTTTGAATTGTCATCTCTTTAAGAATAAATATTGATGACTTAGTGCCATTTTAGGTAGATATTTTAAGAACCCACTAGTAACATACACACCTATCTTCCCAACAGCCGGGCTGTTAACATAATAATTTATACAACATCACCTGCTGATCCTGGAGCCCCACTCTGAGGAGAGAAGTTATGCATAATTAATTATATTCATATTTTAATATTCATATTGCTGATTATGATTGCTTGTCATGATTTATTATCCAAACTTCATATGTGAGGCAAAAGCATTATAAAAGATATGTTTTAAAAGGTTGTTTTATTTTTTCATTAGCAGAACTAATTGATTTGTAGATATACAGTTTTCTTTACATAACGGAAGCATATTTAGATTACTCTGTGAACAAAACCACAATTACTCTCCTCATTTTAAAAAGGTACAAAATTATTTGTCTTTGTTGCCAATTTCTTACTTGATTTAGAGACCATGAATGTGAGCACACCATTTTTATTTAAAATTCCCTGTCATGCTATAGCTTGCCTCTCTCTTAAACAGTTATAACATATGTATTGAAATACTAACAAGAATTTGAATTAAGGTGGAAAAGAGCGTCTGAAAAGAATTCCATATTTCTCCATGTAGAAATAAGAAACTAATCTGTTATTTCTTAATAGGAGTAAAATTTAGAGATATTTTTGATAACTTATGAATATTAGATTATCTGCTGTTAATTCAACTCAGGTCTGATATGATGCCTGAAACATCATATGCAGCAGTAGATGCCATGACAAAAGGAAAGTACATCATCTCTATCTACTGGAATTTCCTTGAGATTTAGCTTCAAAAGGTAAAAACTAGTTCAGATTTCACAGAGAAAATAATAATGGAGAACAATTTATATACAAGTACAATTTTTCCTGTTACAACATTTAGGTACAGAAATTCATTCAAATTATTGGGAAAAAACTGCCAATGTGTAGTTTGTATATCTCTTATATTCATACATGGAGGAGTTTGTTTATATACTAGTCAGTATTTAAGCTGAATTTGGGGAATTCTATTTTAGCTATGCAGGGGCGCCGAATATGATGTACTAATACTTCCATTTAAAAGAAGTTGTGAGTACTGAATTTGTAATCTAAATGTTAGTAGAATTAAAAAGAGGGATGGAGATGGAACTGGGCTACCTGCCATGTAATATAGTTTGGCTAGTACATATATTTGGTTAGACAAAACAAATTAAATGCAGAAAGGAGGTAAAAGATGCTTTATTGCAATAATCATATTCAATCCGAAAGTATCTTAGATTGAATCGTTATTTTCTTTCTTTAATGAATATATATGTTAGGTTATAAGTCATTAAGCTTTAAAAATTTAGAGAATATTTCTGTATGGCAAAGTAAAAAACCTATTAATTAATCTGAGTTTCTGGCATGCTTTGTTCCATTAAGTATAGACTTCCAGGAAAAAGCAAAATATAAGAGAAGAAACAACAGAGAGAAAAACTAGAGGTTAATTGCCTTTGTTGATTTCCAAGTAGTTTTGACAGCTCTGATCCATTAAAATATGTGTAAAAATTGATGAATGTGTTCTTAGTAACAGTGTGTTTTAAGAAGACTTTTCTCAACACTGAGGTTTTATTCCATTTGTAATCTAAATAAAAGCTGATTAAATTAAATGTATAGAAATGTCAGCTTCTGTAAGTGTGCATTCTTATGCTAAAAAATATTGGGTAGTTTTCTCATAGCTTTCCAATGGAGTTTGCACATTCACATCAGAGTTTATTTGGTGGAAAGGAGTAATACCTGATTAGTACTTTTTCTTTTTCTTGCTGTTTTCCTTCTTTGGGTAGGTAAATAAAATCTTAGAGTAATTCCATGAGTTATCTGTTGCTACATAACAAGTTATCCCAAAATATCATAGCCAAAAACAACAAACATTTATTATTTCACTATTTCTGTGGGTCAGGAACGTTAGAGTAGTTTACCTGAAAGCTTTTGGTTTAGAGTCTCTCCTAAGGCTGCCATTAAGTTGTTGGTTGGGGCTACAGTCATGTAAAGGTTTAGGAAGGGGAGGATTATTCTAAGTTCACCTATGTGGTTGCTGGCAGGTCCTGGTTCTTTGCCCCATGGCCTTCCCACAGGGTGCCTGAAGACATGACAACCAGCTCCCTCAGGTAGGGAGAGAAAACGAAGGGTAAACACAAGTGCACCCAAGATGAAAGACACAATCTTTTGATGAACTAATCTAGGAAGTGACATCACATTTTCTGTCATATTCAATTCATAAAAGAGAATCACTAAGTCCAACCCTCACTTAAGTGGAAATAGTTAAGTTCTAAATTTTCTATTGCTGCTGCAACAAATTACCACGAATATAGTAACTTTAAAGACTCAAATTTAGTATCATACAGTTCTGTAGATCAGAAGTCCAATATAAAGATATTAGTAGGGCTATATTCCTTTCTGAAGTCTCCAGGGAATCATTCATTTTCTTGTCTTTCCCAATTTCTCGCAGCCTCTTGTATTCCTTTGCTTGTGGCCCCTTGTTCCATATGCAAACCCAACAACGATGGGTTGAGTCTCATATCATGCCACTATGACCTCCTCTTCTTCCCTCCTCTTCCAAATGTAAAGACACTTCTGATTACATTTGAATGTACCCAGATTATCCAGGGAAATCTCCCTATTTTAAAGTCAATTTAATTTCCCTTTACTTTGTAATGTAACATATTTACAGGTCCCAGGAATTGGAATGTTGACATCTTTGGGGGACGGTTATTCTGTCTACTACAGTTGTCAAATAATTCGTGGATATATTTTTTAAACCTCCACAGTAATCAGTAACTGTTAAATAATGTACCTAGAATCATCCTCCTGCTGAAATGCACACACTCAAGGTCCAGTCCTTTCAGAATATTTATTGAAGTCTAGTGAATCACTAACCCAGGTAACAAACTGCCTGCACTAGTTATTCAGTATCCAGTAGAGATGAACATCAACACCTTTCTCTTGCTCAGACATCTATGGTTGCCCAGATTAAGTAGGATAAAATTTCTACCCTAAAGTAGGAGAAAGTAATGGGGTTTAGTTTAAGAAATATATACGTCTGGTGTCAGAAAGAATTTGTTACAATCTGAGTTTTACTAGAATACTGCCATGTGGCCTTATGCAGTTTACTCATTTCTCTTGCCTAAGGTTTTCTTACTTATAAAATGAGGGAAATTATATTGATGTTGCACAGATATTGTACAGATTCATTTATAATTCAGAAATTGATTATTTCATCTTCTTTGTTGTCCAAAATGTACTGTTTTATAAAATGACTGCTATTGATATTGTTACATATCTGTGATCGCATCTTTTTCTTCTAATTCTTGAGGTTACTGATAAACAATATCTTTTTGAAAACATAGTCTAGACCCTCCACCAGTGATTTATATGTCTCAGCTCTTTTAGGCAGGTACCTAGCCTAGACATCAAGACTCCTTTTTGAGGAATCACATATTGCCCCACTTGCCTATCTTATAGGCCATTCCTAGACATAATAATTATGCCAAAAGTCTTTTAATATTTTATTCATAAACAAGCCCCAAGCTAATTTTTCCATGTACCTTAGATATTCCTTTTCAAACTGAAACTTCTCATTGTTACTATAAAATTAAAAATTATAAAATTGATTGTTATTTGTGAATGATACTGTAAATTTAGTTTAAAATTCAACATTGAAGATAAAATTAGATTTATTTTCCGTGTTGATATGAATACAAATTTGGGTGGAACAGAGCATGGTGGTAAAAATAATGTTCTTTGTAGATTAGGAGACCTATAGAACAGAAATGTACTTGAAGTTGGTTATGTTATACAAATAATTTATTGTTGCATCCAAACAGCTGTGATATTCTACCAATTTAAACAAGCTGAGATATGAGTATCACATTTTATACATATTTTATGTATACACAGTCATGAAACATAAATACAAAAATTTTGGTGATAATCTGATACTGAGATAAAAAGAAAATATCAGCGTATTTCCACAGAATCTGTCTCTTTACTACCTATCACAGTTGGATTTTAGAAATGTTTACATTTACCATGTAAATTATTTACATTTTGGTTATGTTTTATTAGAAATTAGTTGGAAATCTCTAATCAAAATGTTAAGCAAAATTCAGATTTTTAAGTTTGTAAAGAATTTCAGTTATTAAGAGTAAATCTCATGAATGAAAAGATAAATTTATTCTTATAAAAGCAAAGAAGGGAGTAAATAAACATTGAGAGATCTAAAGGAATACAAGATTTAATTTGAATGCCAATTATTAGGCTCTGAAATATCTCAGTTTGAAGGAAGTGGTTTTAATGGAGCTTCTATTTATAATTATCTTCTGTACCAGAATAGAATGAAATGAGAATGCCTGCAACTGCATGACATCTACATTTGCTGAGACATTCAGAATAAAATTAAAACATTTTTGACAGGTTTAATCATATAAAATATGTTAAAGAAAAGTACTCTGTGAATGGAGGTAAAAAGACCGCACTTATAAAAATATCGGGGCTAAAATATTTACATATTCCACTACAAAAATAGAATAGGGAATCTCTTCAATTTATCATAATTGGCTCTGAGCTTATTTTCCTCAGCACCTGTAAGAGGAAGTATTTTCTCAATTAAAAATGTAATACTTACAAAGCAAAGTCATTGGAAAATAGTCAACAGTGTCAAAACTATTAATGAGAAAATGCAACTTTGAAGACCTTTAAAATTTTATGAAAAATTAGAAATAATACAGAAAAATTAATTTTACAGAAAAATATAAGTGACCAGGATATGACAGATAAGTCAAAAAACCTAAGCAAAATGTCTGGAAAATTATTCAGTTCATTTATATTTAATATTCAGATCGTCAACCTAAATTTGTTTTAATTACCCTTTAGCCTAAACATGTTTATTAAAATAATTTATGGAACCTATAGAACCAGTGATAATTATATCATCCAATGAATTAAAATTTTAAAATTATATAATTTTAATAATTTCAATGCTCCCTTTTACTCTAAAGTGACCACATAGATACTAAATTGCAAGATCATCCTAACTATAACTTTGTTCATGAGTCCACTTTTTACTTTCCACAGCTATGTTGAGTCATAGAAGCTCAGATAATATACTCATTAATTCATTGATTAACTCATTCCTGTATTTAACAAACACTAAGCTCCATCTCTGAGTCAAGTATTGTTCTAGGTTTATTGAATATATTTTTGAGCAAAACAGGCAAACACGGGAGGGGGTCCAGTAGTATACAACTTACTAATAAATTTTAAAATAGCATCATGTATTAGGAGTTATAAATCCTTTGGAAAACAAACATCAAGAAGGGTAATGGGGCTTATGAGTGTAAAGAGTGGTAGGGAGATGACAATTTGCAATATTAAATAGGTGGGAAGGTGACACGAGCAAAAATTTGGAGGAATTTAGGGAGTTAGCCATGCATTATCTATGGGGAGAGCAGGCCAGGGGAGAAGAAGCTGCTACAGGGAAGGGCAATGACACACCAGGCATGTGTGAGATGCAGCAAATAGACCAGAATAGTTAGGAATAAAGGGGCAGTAGCAGGATATGAGACATGAAGGGCAAGAGAAGGAATGCAGTGGGATAGAAAGAGGAAAGATACAGATGGCGCACTTCCAAAATCCTCCAAACACTGTTGCTTACACAACAGCTAGAAGAATTTTTATTTCACTGGATGTTTTGTGTTCTTATTTTTGTATTAGCTTGGCTTTGTTATTAAATATCAGATATCCCATTTCTCTCCTGTCTTTGGTGAAGGATCTTATCTTTTGTAATTCCTTGATTCCTTGTTCTTTCAGGTATGCATTCTCAGTCAAAAGAGCTCTTTGAAGTTTTGCTTCCTTATAGAATTCTTAAGAATCACATTTAATTCAATGGCTTTTTACTTTATATATGCTCATAGAGACTTTATGAAAAGAATCTTTTTGAAAATAAAATTACTAAATATTTGGTAATTTCTCAACAAATTATATAGGTCTCGCCATAAGCAATGGATTTTTTAAATAAAAAAGTCAGCTTTATCTACAGAATATGATATTTGGAGTGAGAACTGAACTCAGGGTCCTGGCATCACTAATTATTTGCTGCATTACCTTATGTGAATAAGACTTTCTGACCTTCAATATCTATAAATGGGAATCAATAATGAGACCCACACCACAAGTTCATTGTCAGATTTTTCTAAATGTGTGTGAAAATTTGCTCAACTATGAAATGATGTACAAATGTTACCAATCACTATTATCATCAATGCATTAATATAGCATTATTCCATTCTAAAGCTTAGAGAAGCATTTTTCAAATGTCTTTCCTGAAAGCTTTATTCTTCTGCTCAGAATTCCTAGTATTCTCTTTTCAAAACATCTTAAAACAATAAAGTATCTAAGATATAATTGAAGGAAAGAATTTCAGTTAAATGTGTTATATTCTAGGGTTGTATACTTCTCTCCACATGAAACATATTTAGCTTCCTAACATTACCTCTGCCTTTCATTATATTTATGAATTATAAAATACCTCACACAGTAGCCTTGGTTTTTTAAATGTGGAATACAAAGTCGTCACAAAAAGGACCTAAGAAATTTAGGTCCATATATACGTGTATGAAGAGAGAGAAGTGAGAAAAGTGAGGGAACAAAGAAAAGAAATACCAAAATCTTGGGGTCTCCTTTGCTTCAACTGAGGTAAAACCTCAGAGTTCTCAAGGAAACTGATGATCCCAACTTTCTGTTGGTTGAATTTTACCAACAGAATATTATTTAAGGAATGTTTTGTCCTCAGGTATGAAACTAAATAAACTCTTGGGATGCAATGAAATTAATAGTGCTAAGTCTGTTCACTAATCATGAATATATAGCTGAGATTTTTTCACCATGTGATTTTTAGTCTTGATTATCATAACACTTGTATTCACTGTTGATGTCAATTATCACTGAGTATATGTCAAACTATTAAGCAAAGTTCTAAACATATTCAGGAGGCTACTGGTGAACACTTGTCTGGATTTTGTTCTATTCATTGGATTTCTATAGGCTTTATCTCTTAATGAAATATGCCGCCTTCATTTTTAACTTTTGTAGGAGAAAGATGTTCATGGAATATAGAAAATACTTTTTCAGAAAACTTATTCAAGATAACAGAAGACACAAAATAATTTTTTTTCAATCCAAATTATAAGCTTTAGGAAATAAGAAAATACAAACTTGTTAATTAACTGCATTATCATTTGGTGTTTGCTTTGTATCCTGTATGAAATGTGCTTGTGTGCTCAGCTAAAATGTTTAGACTAGACATAGATGAAGCATGCACCAAAGCCACAAGGATTCATCAAGTTTCATGGCCACTTATGTGTTAAGGTAAATCAAAGGTGTTTTGACAATTAGCTAATAGAACAAACAAACAAAAGAACAGGGACAGATCTCTATGACTCAACTGATAGAGCGGAGGCATTTGCCGAGTTTCCTGGTAGATGTGGTTCCATGAAACGTCCAACATTAGAATCCGTGTCTCGGGAAGAAACCACCTCATATACCAAGAACGAACCCAGATGATGTTCTCACTGATAGTTCTCAGTGTGCTGCCATGTTCCCAAAGTGTGAAGGCTACATCTTTATTATGATGCTTATTACATTTTCTATAGTTAGTGGTAGGTTTGCCTTTCTCTGTGATATCCTTGACCGCACAAAAACGTTCATGTTTGTTTACCCCATCTTTAGCCTGGTACCGGGCATGTGTTGTACATTCAAATAATTATTTGATCAATGAAAATGAATACTCCCTGACATTTTAATTTTCTTCGTAATATAACGTTTGAATGATATACAATAAATATAGAAGGGCATTCAATATATTTGTACTTTTTTTTTCACTTCAGTTTCTGTTAGGGAGAAAAAAGTCTGAATCTAAATAAGTCACATACAATGATCAAGCTTACCAAATAACTAGTAAGAAGTTCAAGTTTCCACTTTGATTTGCCCTTGCAGACACAGCCTGGGAGCATGGAGACTTTTCTGGTAACAAATGGGAATCTGGCCAACCAGTGATCTCTACATTAGCATTCTAATAACCAGAGGCCAACGTGCCATAGTGCTGTGTCAGAACTAATTTATGAAACTAGGTCCAAAGGCTCATTAAAGTGGTCACAATTCAGTGACTGCCCAGTAAAATTAGACTACAGTTTCATTCTTATAACACTGAATATTTTAACATACTATTAAGGACATACTTCAAGTGTTAAAACTAGCTTTGATTCTGTGAAGGGAAAAACAACATTAGAAAGCTATTTACTTTTGTAGAAAATTGGCTCCAATCTCAGAATTTTTGGCTCCAAATGCTTCAAATGTTCATAGTTTAGAGCCCAGGGTGGGCTGTACTTGCATTTGCAAGTCTGGTACATTTGTGGGGGTTTTTTGGTTTTGTTTTGTTTTGTTTCCTCAGAGTAAAAGCACTGCTGTGTAGCTCTTGTAAACCACAGGGCTGTGAACCCACCTGGCCAGGAAATTGCAGGCAGCACAGTTGGGAGTTGAATTTTCTTCTCCTCTGCTGCCAGACAGATCTCCCTATAGCACTCTTTAATCATTCATCCTCCCCCATGATGCCAGAGCTCCTGGGATGCAGAGTGCATTGCTTTACAGGCTGCTTTCCACAGCCAAACTGGGTTTGAGTGGCATAGAAAGTGCGACATTCAAAATCTTGTGAAGAACAAGGAGAAGTAGTGGGGAAAGTTCTAGATTGGGAGTCTGGTGCAGCTGCAGTTCAATCTACTGTTAACTCTCAGACAGTCCTGTCTGCTGCTAGGGCAGGGTATCAACTCTTTTGCCGGTACAATGCTTGGCGCATGGGTTTTGCTCAATAGGAAAGGTGGTTATAGTGAACTGAACTAACAGTACAGATAGGAAAGCCATTTAATTTCTCAGTATCTCAAACACCTATATATATGAAGTGGGAAGAATGGCTCTTGCTGTGCTTATTTCACAGAGTTGTTCTGAGGATCTCAAGTAATAATAAGTACCAAAACACTTTTTGGTGGTATGGTGCTTATACTTGGGTAATGTATGGTTATGTCCGTTCACTTGTCAAACATAACAGACTGTTTTCTTTGTCTCCTGAATTTTTATTCAATGGAACAGCGGTGTATCCCTAAATCTTCTAAATGTGAACAATAAAAGATGCGGAATGACTTTTCCTGGCAGTCTGCATGCCATGACTGAATTATTTAGACTTCTATTTAAACCTGGGTGAGGAAGAAAAAAAAAAAAAAAAACACCTCAAAGAATAAAGATTTGTCTTTTAACTAATTATTTCAGAAAAATGTTTCTTTTAGACTTTTCCACATTTAGAAGATAATATTGATAGTTTGGATGTCCTATCATATTATAAATTAGATATCATTTCCATATCAAAGTTAAATATCTCTGAAAAGTGACAGAGCCAGCAGGGACTGCTAGTGGTAGCGTAAGTTCCAAGTATCAGTTTATTGTAGCAGTGTAAATTATACTTAAATTAAAAGACTTCATTAACTTTTAAAATGAGGGTACTCCAAGTTGAATCCATGGCAAATAAATAAATATACAATATTTTCCTAAATATGTCAGGGTATCTCATAAAGCAGTATCCTGGAGGAGCTCTGATTTGATGGATGCTAATAGATTTATTATCCAAAATATCCTAAATTCATGTATATGTAAGAACATTTGAGTTAAATACAAGTGAATCTTTTTTTGCAGTTTTATTTGTTAAGTGTAAATAGCCAAGAAAAGGATATAATGTAACATTTTTTACTAACAGTTTTACTGTGATACATTTGTTTCACAATACCTAATAACATCTCCCGGCTGGGCACAGTGGCTCACGCCTGTAATCCCACCACTTTGGGAGGCAGAGGTGGGTGGATCACAAGGTCAGGAGATCAAGACCATCCTGGCTAACATGGTGAAACCCCATCTCTACTGAAAAAAAAAAAAAATACAAAAAATTAGCCAGGTGTGGTGGCACATGCCTGTAGTCCCAGCTACTCAGGAGGCAGTGGCAGAAGAATCGCTTGAACCCGGGAGGCAGAGGTTGCAGTGACCTGAGATTGCACCACTGTACTCCAGCCTGGGTGACAGAGCAAGACTGTCTCAAAAAAAAAAAAAAAAAAAAAGAAAGAAAAAGAAAGCCGGGCGCGGTGGCTCACGCCTGTAATCCCAGCACTTTGGGAGGCCGAGGCGGGCGGATCACAAGGTCAGGAGATCGAGAGCACGGTGAAACCCCGTTTCTACTAAAAAAAATACAAAAAATTAGCCGGGCGCGGTTGTGGGCGCCTGTAGTCCCAGCTACTCGGGAGGCTGAGGCAGGAGAATGGCGTGAACCCGGGAGGCGGAGCTTGCAGTGAGCCGAGATCGCGCCACTGCACTCCAGCCTGGGCGACAGAGCGAGACTCCGTCTCAAAAAAAAAAAAAAAAAAAAAAAAAGAAAAACTCCCAAAACATTGTTCTGATAAACAACACTTTAGAAAATGTGTTGGCAAAATATGTTTGGTTAGACTCACTGGAGCCCAAACAAAGTTATCCCTTTTGGTCTGTATAAATTTAATTAACAATAGACTTACTGAGTATCTATTGCCTAAACAACAATGTGTGGGGTGCTGAAGGTCATAAGAAATTGAATGAAATTATGACTGCCCTTTAGAAGTCCAAAGTCAAAGGGCACCCATACTCGGTGTCATGGAGATGGTGTAATAAAGTAGGTGCGAGGAGGGAGAGTCACATCTATGTGGGTGCAGAATTGAAAGTATCTTCCCAAGATTCAAAAACATGAAATATTAGAAAGCCATTGCGATCATCTGTAATAGTATGCTTACAAAGATTGGTCAAATAAACATATTTACGTGGCTGGTTAGTATTTTGGTGGATGACACTACAGAATAGCACCTGTCTCCATTTGCTTCATCTCATTTGCCTCAAGTTAGAATGGTTTCAGCTCGTTGACTTTTTTCAGTTCCATAACTTTATAGTTATTTCTGTCATGGTATCATGGTATTGCTTATTCAGTTTTAAAATAAAGAAGAAACGAAAATTGGCTAAATTTTTGAGAGCAGTTAATACATTTTTAATTCACTTACTGTGAAAAAGATAGAGTTAGTAGTCCAACAGGATATTTTTCAGTTGTTTGAACCTGAGGTTTAATATCAGAAGGATAATTTTGGAGCAAATTTTACTTTTTTTATACATTTTTCATGCTAACTTGAAATATTGAAACTTCAGAATAGAGATAGGTCTATTCTCTGTTTACAGAGAATCATTGCAAAATGCAAATGGCCCTTCTCCCTTGAAGTGGGGGCGTGCCAGGCATCAACTAGCTACAGGTAGAGTTCTCTTAACCTGCGGCTAGTTCTCTTCTGCTTTATCCCTGTGGCTGGAATGGAGTGAGGGTAGCTAGCTACTCCACACAGATGTGGTGTGTAGTGCACCCAAACATAAATAAGCCTTATCAAAAGAATTCATTTAAATGGTGCCTGTTTGGTTTTATCAGTCCTCACTCAGAAGAATATAATTCTAATAGCCAGATAACAAGGTGGACCAGCCTACTATATAGGCGTCTGTAAAGGTACTTCTGCACAATGACTACAAATTTAACTAGGCTTTTTGAAATATGCCAAAAGCATTTATTGGGAGTGGTTAAACCCACATCATTTCTTGAAAACAATTTAAGAGCTCTGAACATTGATATTTTGTATAAATCTGTTTGTAAATCCAGAAAACAAATAAATAACATCTTACTTTTTGTATCTCAATGTTTTACTACAAAGCCCCTAGCTTACGAGAGTGTAGAAAATTGAACCTTGGTCATTCTTCCATTTACTCTACTTTATGAGTAACTTACACAGTGCCAGGATAATCAGGGAATGAAAGCTCAGGAGGCCTCTCTGTGTTTGGTAACCACAGAGTTACTGCTAGGATGCCATACTGTGTGTCTGGTCCCTTCAAGGCCAACAGCTCCTGAGGCCTGAGAACCTAAACCTTGGCTTCCAACGAAGCTGGATTGTCCTGAATACCCAATTAGATCTTGTATTTATAAAAGTTCAATACAAAGGGACTGCTCATTCATTTGAATCTTGGCAAAGCTTATGTTCAGTATGATTACCTGAGTTCTTTGCCCACTGTACCCTCCTCCATGGAATATTTTCTGCCCCTTTCACCCTTCTGTCTACAAAAACCAGGTTTTAGATGATAAACAATATAGCACTGCAAAATATGTAAATATGCATACAGATATCCTTCACTTAGGACAGGGCTACATCCCAATAAACCCTTGGCAAGTTCAAAACACTATAAATTGAAAATGCATGGCCGACTAGGTGCTATGGCTCACTTCCACTGCCCAGTAAAGCGAGAGAAGTATAGTTTCTGCAGAATACAAATTGCTTTCCTACCTTTTAAAAACTCAAAAATCGTTAAGTCAAACTGTTGTAACTCGGTGACCATCTGTATTTAAACATAAATTTCCATACATCCAAAAGAAAATTCTGCATTTGAACATGCTTCATTGTATACAAGTGACAAAGTATTTTCTTCAGCATTTTTAATACCTTTGAAAGGAGGTTAATGTGTGGAAATACTGAGTTTAACAACATTTCATGAAAGGTTTTTCATCATATGAATATGCTGTCAAGCTCCTAAGTGTGTTTTCAGAATCACTGACAGTATATTATTTAAAAAAACAAGATAATGCTACAATATTTTGTCAATAGACTGAAGTCTCAAGCGTTTCATTGATGAGAATAATTTTACATGTTAATTTTATGTCATTAAGTCTAAGCTAGAAATATATAAAAGATGTCTGATAATATTTTCATGGGCATGTGCCCGCTACCATCATTATAGAGCTTAAAAACCTTGTAGAAATCTCTTTTTATTTTACATGCTTTTTTTGTTACAACTGTGTCACATCTAAAACATTCAGACAGTCTTAATCTTGGCTGTGCCTTATTCCAAGTCATACAAGAGTCACTGTCTTCATGATTGATTCTTGGGTCTTTCGTCTACTCAGTACCCTAAATTATATCCCACTCAAATCAGGTTTGAAGCTCTAATTGGGGTTTCTCATGATCTTCTCACACCCAATAATCCACCCACAACATGTTCTCTTTTCTTAAATATACCAGCTCACAATCTGCTAAAACCACTTTTTCACTAAAACCTAATGTCTCTAGCCCAGCACGGTGGCTCATGCCTCTGTAATCCCAGCACTTTGGGAGGCCGAGGCGGGTGGATCACTTGAGGTCAGGAGTTGGAGAGCAGCCTGGCCAACATGGTGAAACCCCATCTCTGCTAAAAATGCAAAAATTAGTCAAGCAGGGTGACAGGTGCCTGCAATTCCAGCTACTTGGGAGGCTGAGGCAGTAGAATCACTTGAACCCAGGAGGCGGAAGTTGCAGTGAACCATGGGCAACAGAGTGAGACTCCGTCTCAGAGGGAAAAAAAAAAAAACCTATTTTCTCTGATGTGAATACTTATCAACACATAATTTACAATTTTCATTCTTATTAAATTCTTTATTAGTTATAAATTACATACAGAATAAAATAAGTTATGAGAAATAATGCTATAATTTAAAGCCATGCTCTTACCACCCAATTTAGAAATAGAAATAGTACCTTGCTATTAACTTGAATGTCTTCTGAGTGTCATTTCCAAGTGCCACACTTTTTCTACCCCTTTAGAGGTAACCTTCATCCTGAATTCCTTGTTTATCTCTGCCTTCTTTTTTTAGAAAATTTTTTATTTCCATAGGTTTTGGGGAACTGGTGGTATCTGGTTATGTAAGTTCTTTAGTGGTAATTTGTGAGAATTTGATGCACCCATGACCTGAGCAGTATACACTAAACCCAGTTTGTAGTCTTGTACCCTTCACCCCCTCCCACCTTTTCCTCCAAGTCCCCAAAGTCCATTGTATCATTCTTATGCCTTCGCATCCCCGTAGCTTAGCTCCCACTTGTGAGTGAGAGCATACGATGTTTGGTTTTCTATTCCTGAGTTGCTTTACTTAGAATTACAGCCTCCAGTTCCATCCAGATTGCTGCAAATGGCAGTAATTTGTCCCTTTTTATGCCTGAGTAGTATTCCATATATATACTATATTCTGAGTATATAGTGTATATATATATGTGTGTGTGTGTGTGTGTGTATACACACACATCACAATTTCTTTATCCACTTGTTGACTGATGGGCCTTTGGGCTCATTCCATATTTTTGCAATTGTGAATCGTGCTGCTATAAATATGCATGTGCTGTTATAAATATGCATCTTTTTCAAATAATGACTGCAATTGTGAATCGTGCTGCTATAAATATTAATCATGCTGCTATAAATATACATCTTTTTCAAATAATGACTTCTTTTCCTCTGGGTAGATACCCAGTAGTGGGGTTGCTGGATCAAATGGTAGTTCAATTTTTAGTTCCTTAAGGAATCTTCTGTAGTAGTTATACTAGTTTACATTCCCCCAGCAGTGTAGAAGTGTTCCCTTTTGACCACATCATGCTAACATCTATTATTCTTTAATTTTTTTATTATGGTCATTCTTGTGGGGGTAAGGTAGTATCGCACTGTGGTTTTGATTTGCATTTCCCTGATTATTAGTGATGTTGAGCATTTTTTCAAATGTTTGTTGGCCATTTGTATATCTTCTTTTGAGAATTGTTTATTCATATGCTTAGCCCACTTTTTTATGTGATTATTTGGTTTTTTCTTGCTAATTTATTTGAGTCCTTTGTAGATTCTGGATTTTAGTCCTTTGTCAGATGTATAAATTGTGAAGATTTTCTCCCACTCTGTGGGTTGTCTGTTCACTCTGCTGGCTGTTTTGTTTACTGTGTAGAAGCTTTTCTTTTCTAGTTTTATCCCATGTATTTTTATTTTTATACAATATATCATTCAATTTTGCAATTTAATTTACATAAAAGAATTCATACTGTATTTTTCCAGGGCATTATTTTTGTTCAGTGTTAGGTTTCTGAGGTTATCAATGTATCAATATTTCCAATGGCTCTAATTCATTTTTTCTCTCTCTCTCTCTGTCATTTCTCTACTGTTGTATAGTATTCCTTTTGGTAAATATGCTACCATTTGTTTATCCTATTAAAAATACAATGGATATTTGTGTTTTTTTCCAGGAATCTTTTCAATTCCAATGTACTACAATGAACACACTTGTGTATATCATATGGTACACATGTGTAAAAGATTTTTTAAGTGTGTACTTCCTGGATCACAGAGTTTGAACATTTTAAGTTTATTAGAAACTGCTGAATTATTTTTCAAAATAGTTTTTACCAATATACATTTATATCTGCATTCTACACACATTCTAGTTGCTCAGAAATGGCAACATTTGATATTACCAGGCTTTGTAAACTGTAAATTCAATGGGTTTTATTTGTATCTCATGGTGTTTTAATTTGCATTTCCCACAACTATGAAGTTAAGCATTTTTTCATGTGTTTATTCACCATTTATGTTTTCTCTTGTGTAAAGTACCTTTATTAGGTTTTTGATTAATTTTCTATTTGGTATTTTGACTCTCTTTCCTATGATATGCATGAGTTTCTTATTCTAGAAACAAATCCTTTGTCAAGTTTATGGTCCTTTTCACTATCTTTATGTGGCTTTTGATGACCAAAAATTCTTAATTTTTTTTTTTTTTTTTTTTTTGAGGCGGAGTCTCGCTCTGTCGCCCAGCCTGGAGTGCAGTGGCGCAATCTCGGCTCACTGCAAGCTCCGCCTCCCGGGTTCCCGCCATTCTCCTGCCTCAGCCTCCCAAGTAGCTGGGACTACAGGCGCCGCCACCACGCCCGGCTAATTTTTTTGTATTTTTAGTAGAGACGGGGTTTCATTGTGTTAGCCAGGATGGTCTCGATCTCCTGACCTCGTGATCCGCCCGTCTCGGCCTCCCAAAGTGCTGGGATTACAGGCTTGAGCCACCGCGCCCGGCCAAAATTCTTAATTTTAATGAAGCAGAATTTATCAATTTTATATATTAAGGTTAGTGATTTTTTATGTCTGGTTTAAGATTATCCTCCCATACTCTTAGCTCAAAAATATATTCTATTTTATTGCTTCCTAAACATTTTATATTTTTTCCTTTCATATTTAGGCAACAGTAATTGATTTTTTTTGGTATGGTGTAAGTAGATATTCAATTTCATATTTGTTCATGTGGATCATTCCAGCATTATTGATTTAAGAATCAGTTTTTCCCTCACTGATCTGCTGTGTCGGCTCCATGTGTTTATATATGTCAATTGTATGCATGTACAGTTTTGTCATATATACGTGTGTGTATTTCATGTTCATTGGCCCCTTTCCTATCTTTGTACCAATGCTACAGCCTTAAGTACCACAGATTTAAAATAAATATCGATAGGGCAACTTTATCAACTTCATACCTTTTTTCCAAGTGTATCATGGCTATGTTTGGCCTTTGTTCTATTCTATAAATTCAGAATCAGCTTCTCAAGCTTCAGGCATATACATAAAAAATACTGGGGATTTTATTGGAATTACATGGAATCCATAATTATCTTGAAGAGAACTAACATATTTATTGTATTGAGTCTACTAATTTTTCTGTTTATGTAAGGTTACTGTAAAATTTTTCAATACAGTTTTATATTTCCATTAAGGTCTTTCAAGTGTTGTGATAGATTTACCCCTTAGTACTTTGTCTTTTATAGTATATAAATAATATACTTTAGACTATATTTTAAATATACGATTGTTATATAGATATATACAATTGAATTTTGTATACTGGCTTTGCATTCAATAAACTTATTAAACTCTCTTATTAATTGTAATAATCTGCGGACACCTTACAATTTTTTTATATGAACCCACGTATCATCAGCAATTAATGACAGTTTTATTTCTTCTCTCTCATTTCTAAAATTGTTTTCCTGTCTTACTGCACTGACTAGGACATCTAGTATAATATTATATACAGTTTAATATACCGGGTGTCCTTTTAAATTATCTGATCTTAAAGTAAATGTGCCCAGTGTCTCACTATTAGGTATAATGTTTAATATAGATTTTTGTAGATCTTCTTTGTTAAGAAAGGAAATATTCTTCTCTTCCTAGTTGCTAAGGATTTTGTCACATATGTGTCACTTATGTTGAATCAGAGGATTATATTTCTCATATTCTTTAACCTGGGCATAGTGACCTGTCCCTGCTGAACCACAAGGAGGTGAAAACTAAAACTTGCATTCTGGCTGCAGCAAATATCTTTAAGGAAAAAGCCAGGTGCAGTGTTCTTTTTCCGTTTGATTTCCTGTTTCCACTCAGGTGTGAGATGTTCTTCAAATCCCTTACTTTCTTGCTAGTTTTATGTTGCATTCTTTAAAAGGATACATTTATATTTTATCCAGAATTTTTGGTTGTTTTCAGTGGTGGATAGCTCATTGCATTTAGTCCACTGTGCAAGAAATAGAAGTTTTCCCTTTCTTTTTTGTCAAAATAATATCCCTCATTTCTTGAAGCACATCTCCTTTAGATTTCCCTTTCTATCATCATTTGGAAATTTTAACTTTATCCAATCTAGTTATTTATATTACTTTCCAAACCTTCTCCTCCCAACTTTCCAATTTCTTAATAGTTTTACATATTTCCTTAAGATTGAGGTTGGTCAATTGTATGCATAGACTGTTTTGTCACATACTTAAACCTCTTTTTGTCTATCTCAGAGACAATAATATTTTCAGTTTATGAAGGCAAAGTATGTGCTCTCTTCTCTTTTTGACCACCTTGGAATTCAATAACTACATATTCCAGTCGCTGAGTGCATTTTGTTGTTCCTTTAGTAAACCTGGTATGATTGATGATCAAATCCTTCTAGCTTCCTTTTCTATATAAATGGAAAATATATCATGGGAAATTTAATAAGCCCTCCTATGGACAGAACTCTATTTCATACAAATGTTTATGCATACTGAAAAATTCTTAGCGAAAAATGAAAATCAGAAGAATATTTCATTCTCTGTTTGTTTCATGAAGCATTTCTGGCCAATCACACTGGCTTACGCCTGTAATCCCAACTCTTTGGGAGACTAAGGCAGGAGAATTGCCTGAGGCCAGAAGTTTGAGACAGCCTGGGCTTCCTAGCCAGACCTCATCTCTACAGAATATTTTAAAAATTAGCCAGACATAGTGGCACATGCCTGTAGTCCTAGCTATTTCAGAGGCAGAGAAAGGAGGATGGTTTGAGACCAGGAGTTCCAGGTTACAGTGGGCAATGATTGCACCACTGCACTCCAGGCTGGGTGACAGAGCAAGACCCTGTCTTTTAGGGAAAAAAGAAAAGCATTATTGCTTCTCCTCGCTTTGCTCAATATTTTGATTGTTTATAGTACTCATTGTTTTCTAATATGGTATATAGTTTTTTTTTTCTTTTTATTATTATACTTTAAGTTCTAGGGTACATGTGCATAACGTTCAGGTTTGTTACATATGTATACTTGTGCCATGTTGCTGTGCTCCACCCATCAACTCGTTATTTACATCAGGTATAACTCCCAATGCAATCCCTCCCCCCTCCACCCTCCCCATAATAGGCCCCGGTGTGTGATGTCCCCCTTCCCGAGTCCAAGTGATCTCATTGTTCAGTTCCCACCTATGAGTGAGAACATGCGGTGTTTGGTTTTCTGTTCTTGTGATAGTTTGCTAAGAATGATGGTTTCCAGCTGCATCCATGTCCCTACAAAGGACACAAACTCATCTTTTTTGATGGCTGCATAGTATTCCATGGTGTATATGTGCCACATTTTCTTAATCCAGTCTGTCACTGATGGACATTTGGGTTGATTCCAAGTCTTTGCTATTGTGAATAGTGCCGCAATGAACATACGTGTGCATGTGTCTTTATAGCAGCATGATTTATAATCCTTTGGGTATATCCCCTGTAATGGGATGGCTGGGTCAAATGGTACATCTAGTTCTAGATCCTTGAGGAATCACCATACTGTTTTCCACAATGGTTGAACTAGTTTACAATCCCACCAACAGTGTAAAAGTGTTCCTATTTCTCCACATCCTCTCCAGCACCTGTTGTTTTATTTATTATGTTTGTTTCTATCTTCCCCCAGTAAAATGTAAGTTCCACAAGGGCAGAGGTATAATCTGTTTTGTGCATGACATATCCCAAACAGTGCCTGACACAGAGTAAATGCTCCATAAATATATGTTGAATGAATCAATGGTGTACAATATTTGCATAAACAAATAGTAGAAAGAAAAATAAAAATTCATGATTTACTTTTCTCAAATGGTTTCATATTTTCTTAATCAGTGCTGTTTTATTTTATGCTTTCAGATATCAACATGGCAGGAGAGCCCAAACCATACAGACCAAAACCTGGAAACAAGAGGCCCCTTTCTGCACTTTACAGGTAAGTAGATAAGCACTGTTTTACTCTATGTATTCGTGAAATTTTCTTGCAGCTTTATAAGGCAATATAACTTGTAAGGCATCCACTATTTTAAATAATAATCCTTATGGGAATAAAGTTCAACCAATGTTGTTGGTCAACATATAAATATATCTTGCTGCATTGGGAAGGATCTCAGATGCCTAACCTTCTCATATCTGCCTATACAACCCTTCTACAAGATACTTATCTAATAAAAATCACTAATAACTCTCC